>NW_027111872.1:226755-230909 GCF_000696795.3 Halyomorpha halys
GTTAGTGATATATGATTTATTAATTTATTTTCATTGTTTATCCTCTATATATTTTATTTTTGCATTATTTTCAATTATCTATCTTACCCCTATATAATACCTAATCTTTTTTTGTTTTTTTTATCAAATATAAGATAGAATTATAATCAACAGTATAAAAAATAATAAACATTTTAAATATAAATAAAAATTCAATACGACCATGAACACTGAATTATATTCACTTAAAATCCTCCTCCCCCCCCCCAAAAAAAATGCACTTAACATACATGCATTAAATTAAAAAAAAAAAAAGATAATTATAAAAATAAATAAATATTTAAAAAATGTAATAAGTATGAAAATGACAGATACAAAAAGTAATAGATAATAGGTAATAGAGTCAAATTCAAATTGGAATAAAGAATGTTAATCGTTATTTTATTGAGAATAGAAATTTACTGTTAATTCTAGTTCTAACTAATAATAGTTATATCTGACGTTTATTATTAATTATTAAATGTTTATGTCTACTAATTTATTGATTTCACATCAAAAATAGCAAAGACTTTAATACAAATACAAATCGTGTTTAAAAAATTTCCTTTTAATTAAAAAGAACATATTTTTTTATTTAAAATATTATGAACTACATCGATCGTTTAAAAAAATTAAAATTAACATAATATTGTACATTTTAGTTACATATGTACCTCTAGCACTAACCATGTAATACTAACCAGGCTGATTTGGTATTAAATAAATAAATTAAAATAATAGTGACATAGTTTCTTATTCTTAATTTTGAATACTACTGAATTATTCACAGATATTTTTTTCACACTAACATGAGTCAGTATTGAAGTTTTTGTAGCAGTGTAGGATTCTGTTACATAACAAAGACCGTATTCAAAACAAAGAAATGAGTTTCCTAAAGCACCGTTAGACTCAATAAAGAACAGCTGTTATTTATAATTCGTAAACAATTTTTAAAAATTGATATATTTTTGTATTCATTTGACATGATTACGAATGATAAATGCATCCGGTTTCGAAAGCTGTTGGATTACTTTTCTTTGAATGACGACGATTATATAATTAAACGTGATTAGTAAGGTAGGAAAATTTTTCATCTTCAAGTATGAATGTTTTGTATCATTTCTTGAGTGCAAATCTGGCTAGTGATTATTTTTTATTTATTATTATTATTATTATTTTATTTTATTTATATATAAATACTAACCAACATCGTTGTGGCAGATAGTAATTATATCTATAAATAAAGTTTAAATAATTAGTTTTATAATAATTGTAAAAAAAAAAATCATTTTCTTTATATTAATAATTTTTAACGTTAAAAATAGTAGTTACATATTATAAATGATTTAATTTGTCATATACAGTTCACATAAGGGGAGGCGGAAGGCTAACTATAAAAATATTTAAAAAAATATATAAAATATAACTTTTTCTTCTTAGAATGATATATAATATCTGTAATTCATATGAGTATTTCGTTATAAAAAAAGGAAATATGAATACTTCTATACCCTCTTAGTTTACTTAAAAATTTACGATTATAAGATCAGTATTTTGGCAGTGTTTGTTACACATCTAATATTAACATATAAGATAATTATAACCATGATGAGATACATTAAAAATTATATGAAAGGTTATTCACTCAAGTATTTATTCAATCATCATTATGTTAAAAAAATAAAGAAAGTAGCCTCCACATATACTCTACTGTTTTTCGTACCCTTCATAAAATATATTAATACATCATATATATATAATACATGAAATGTCTTCTCCCTTTGATTGCTTTGTGGCATTATAAGGTGTTGATATCAGTCCAGCTACGGTGGTAAAGTCAAGCTATAGCTAAAGGCTACCCTATGGAATATACTACTCTAAATATTAAACAATTTTTAGTCTTTTGCGTTTTTCGGAAAGTTAATGATTTTGGTAAATTGGACACATTTTATAAGAAAGTATTAATCAGTTTTATGTAATACTTTTTTTAATTGTACTTTTATTTTTCACGATGTGCCTGTCAACAAATTAGATAGTTAAAAACATGATGTAGGAGATTTAAAATTTATCTGAAATTTTATTTCAAATCATTGCTTAAAAAAAGTAAACTAAGTAGCCTACACAAACAAAATTATGGAAAGCTATTGTTTTGGGTTAATAGGGAACATTTTCACAGAAAGTAATTGTCTTATTTTATTGAAATTTTTACATTTATTTTTTTTCATTTTCTTACACCATACGTACCATAATTTTAATTTTTTTTATTTCGTATTAGTTTATTATACGACGTAAAACAAAAAATATATATGTTTACACACAAAAAAAATTTAACCACTACAAAAAAAAAAAAAAAATGAAAATTTGAATAGTGCTTCTTCGCGGCTTAACTCGATCTGGTTTGTACGAAAGTACACATGATAAAGAGATTTGATAAACTTAATGACATCTGATAAAATTTATATGTGAAAATAAATGGACCAATCACTAAAAATATTTAACATGATAGTTATCTATTCTATTCTGATTTAGTAAAAAAACAAAAAAAAAAAAACATAGAAAACAGATTGCAGCAACATAACAAGATACAATTAGTATTAACTTCTTAGTAAGTTTATTTATTAACCTCCTAAAACAACCTTTAACATAGCCTAAAATAACCTACAAAATGTTCAGCCTCATTTCTTCTTAACACTTCCAAGGAAGATGTCATTGATTTCAAGGGACTTACTTTCAAATTTTGTTTTAAAAAATATCTTTTCATCCAATAATTTTAAAATTTTGGTGTAGTTTGTCAGATTCCACGGGTGTGAAGTTGTCATGACAATGATCATGAGTCAGAATCACACGAAGCTAAGGCAGCTTTCGATTTTGTATATGGTTACTACTCTATAGGTCGTATCGTGTTGTTATAATGCCCTCATAGCTTTATAAAAGGATTTATCTAAGTCATATATAGTTTGTCAAATAGGTCGTGTATTTCTTTAATTTAACATGTTTAAATCGTTCTCTTAAGCTTTTTTATTAGTATAAATATCGCTACTGAGGCAGAGACACAGATATAAAAAAAGTTGATTTTATTTATTATAAGTAGGCTAGGTTTCATTCTCTACTGGGGTCCGATCCATCTACAGACTGCCTCAAAGCTTGTTGTCAGAGACTAAGTCTATTTTACAATCTATTAAATACAACAGACGTCAAAGCAAAACAGCGTTATATTACAAAAGGATATACTGACTACGATAGCAATACTAGAAAAGATATAGATGTGTTAAAATATCGATATTTTTATGCGATTGAAATTCGACTGTCGATAACAGTTATTAAAAACAAAATCAATTTAAATGGAATATGTCTAGAAAGACGTCAGGTTTGAGAATCAAAACACCAAATTTGTTTACAGTGTCTGTGCATAAAATAAGCGTCGTCTAAAGGTGAATTAAAGCTTTTGGAAAAATCAATATTATAATATCTAATATCAATATTTTGTTCATTGCACTATAATTTACACATTTTCAAAAAGTGAATAAAAATAATTACTTTTATCCAATCATACATAAAGACCTTAATGTTCCATATGTAACCGATCTAGCCAGAACCAGATATCATTCCTTCCATTACAAACTCCCAAACCCACTAGTTTCTAACCTTGCTTCCTCTTTCATTCCTGACAATCCTCCGAGGCGCCTGAAAAGAAGATGGCCACGAGACCTTCTAATGTAAAACGTCATTAGAGTGCTACCAATGGATAGTTTATCTACACGCCTGTAACACTCCATTTTAACTGAGATTAAATTTACTAAATGTATTATAATGTACAATTGTAAATAGCAATAAATAAAAAAAACTTTTAACGAAATTTACTAAAAAGTCCATAAATATATGATCACTAAATCATTGCAGTTTATATACTGTAATCTATAATAATAATCATGTAATTATGTATATCAGAACTTAAATATTATAATGTTAAATTACATAAAAGAGTTCTAAGATAAGAGTTCAGTACTAAAAAAAATAAATCTTTAAAAAAGGTTGGGTAGAAATAAAATTTCCAAAAAGTGATTAATAAATTAAAAAAGAATACTGAAGAATAATATTGATTCAATTATAACAAATACAATTCAGTTTTATCAATT
>NW_027111872.1:230980-258660 GCF_000696795.3 Halyomorpha halys
TACATGAGAAATATCGTAATTTATATGCAATCAAAATAGATTACAAAACAAAACTAACCAACAACATACTCAATGTGTTGTCATTAGTTGTAGATAATTTTAGCTTTGAATATCAGAATCAAGATAATTTAATCGCTAACTAGGAAAACATTAACAAATATAAAAACAACAGAAAACCGTATATTTAATTTATCAGAAAATATTACTAATATATATTTTAGTATCAGTGTTTACATAAAATAAAACATTGGGATCCGATTTAATCATTGCTATTTTTATATGTTTGAAAATTAACATTTCGATATATATCGATATTTTATTTTGATATTCATATCGCCAGACTACGATTCCTATGCACACCGCAAGTACCTCATGTCTTTAACCTCAAGCCGCCTAACGGAACGGTATTATTAGGCCGTCTGGGTCAGCTGTCATGCCTGGGTGAGCCATTCTCCTCGATACATCTAGATCGCCGCAGCTCAACAAGGAATCCATATTCAATCGAATGCCTTTTAAGCATCCATAGATAACCATGTTTTTAGGACGCATTTTCCAGAAGAAAATATCAAAAAATAAGTTAGTCAGTATCGGAAAGTTTTATCAATACGGATCGAGGTACACTTTTTTTTTTTTAATACGTATAAACGCAATAAATTTATAATTTACACAATTTTTTTTTTGTCCTCGAGATGAAGAGAGAAGCATTGGAGTGCTCGAAAATAATTAAAACGCGTATTAGATGTTTGGAAAGTAATCTAAATTATATTGATGTCATATCGCAGCCTTGAAAGTTAATTAATTGATAATTTACGAGATATTTCATTTACGTTCATTCAAATTTCAATATTAATAATTATTCAAATTCCGATTACGTTTTCACAATATTAATCTTTTTTTTTTCGTACTATCTCTGCTTATTAATGGCCATTATTAAACTTTTGTATTTAACCTTGAATTTCATTTATTTATTTATTTTTTATAAATTCCTTTCGAAGCTCTTATTAGGATAAGTTGACATCTACGGCCTAGAGCAACAAAAACAAATGTTCATTTTTAGATGTTTATAGTTTTTAATTTAGCAAAAACAATATTCCCTCTATCTATTGTATATCTCATAAGCACATGAGGAGTAATTTATCAGATGTTAATATATAAACATCTCAAAAATGTAAAGGTTTTTCGACAAACAAATGTTCTGTAACCAAAAGTTATTTAATTTATTCCAAAATTTGACTTTTCTACATGGATTGCCTCAATAATTTTTTAATATTAAGTTTCCAAAAGTGGGCATCTTGCTTTTGATATAATCCGTCTCACATGCCCATTCTCGTTTCTGAAAACCTTCAGTATATTTTTCAAATTCCATGAAATTTCGACATTAATTATTTATTTCCCCAAGCTACACATATTTACTAGTAACACAATCATTTAAAAAATTACATTGTCCAGATTTAATGATGTTTAAGAGAAAAATGAAACAATATTAAAATTAACCATGGTTTAAGAAAAACAATTTTTTGGGGGATTTTTTTGTTATTCTGAAAAACATTCAAGGTGGAGAAGTTAAAATTGTTAATCAGCCTAAATAAGTATTTCAGAGCTTTTCTAGACTAAGAAAGAACATCTATGTAGACGTAACTTTACTGAACCCCACTGAACCAAGGGGTTCTCAAAAGATAACCATAATGAAAGAAATTATAGAGTAAGATGTGTAGGAAATTTCCAATTACAAAAATTAATTTTGTAAAGGTTGACGTAAAAAAATAAATAAAAACAAAAATGTATATTTAACAGAAAACTTTTTTAATAAGTTCGTTTCTAAAAAAAATTACTATTGTAACCCTCAAATTCTTGTTTATCTTCCACGAAAAAAAAGTGGAAGTAAAAATTAACAAAACTCCATTTAATGTTTTCATAAACATTAATGAGTCAAAAAAAGGGTCTTTGAACTTTATATTACGAACTTCACTATCCCTGAATAAACTATTCAAGAAACACCCTTTTGTGTGATAACAATTGAAGTAGCATCTGAGTACTAGGTTTATACATTTTGAAATCAATTACATATTTTTAAAAATATAATTTCAATTTTTTTTTTTGGTATTTACGAAGTTGGAGAAGTTCAGATTTAATACAGTAATATCAAACCGTTTCTTTTGGCTATTTTTCAAAACTACTTAAAAAAATTTTTTTTTTAAAAAGTGAAAATTTTTATTTTTATTTTTGATGTGATTATTCAATACATCCTGCAGTTTCAGAAGTTAAAAAAAGTTTTATAAATATTTACTTATTTTTTAGTATAAAAAACAAAGAATTCTTAGATAAAACGTGTAAAAAGGCTCTTTATATGCTAATTAACTTATCTTTAAGTCATTGCTTATACTATCAGAAACTGATTTAGATATGATGAGTTATTTTAATTATTTTCCAAGTTGCTACTTATTTATTTTTTATCTTGAAGAACTCATGCTGTAAGCCCGTCATTATGCTATCTCAACATCTTAAGAGTCTTCTGAGACCTTTATCTATCTGTATTTATAAACATAATACTATAAGATTCTCGAAATTAAATTTATCGATTCTCTTGCTTCCTGTTACATAAGCGAAACAGTGAAATATCAATCTGTTAATTATACAATCTCGAAATAATATTGACAAAGAATTAGTGTCACTTCTGAGAGCTTAATATTACATGTCATAATTCGCTTAAAATATCTCATTTGACATCTTAAATACTAAGACATGCGTTTGGCATTTCAGTGTTTGATAAATAAATATTTTTAAGATATTGACTTATACAAAGGATTTCATTAAATAAGACCCCTTTCAAATGAATTTAATTAATAAATATTATTAATAAATTCTTGAGGAAATGATTAAATGTAAACACAGCTATCAATATCCACTCTATTCTTTTTAAGTAATCATTCATATCTCTAATTACTTTTTGTACGTCAATCAAAAATGATATACTTATCCGTCATGTTTGTTTCAGAGTACATACCGAAGCCCTAGTAAATAATTAAGCTGAAAAATCATATGTGGATCTCAGAAAATTGCAAAAAATAAATAGAATAGTAAGTATACATAATACATAAATAAATTAATTTTATTGGTTAAGTAAAATAATTTTTATCCAAGTTGTATCTCAAAACACTCTTAACTATTTCTTTAGTTCCAACGTTAGGCCATCCCCAGGGACAATCTATTACATAGCAGCTTTTATTATACATTAATATATACTATATTATTTATTATTAACATTAATTTTTAACAAACAACATTATCAATATTAAATTAGCATACTTCGAAAAAAAATTTACACCTTACATCCAATAATTTAGAAACTTTTTGCAGAAAATTTTTTGCCTCAGGCCATTAATTTCAGTCAAATCACTATATGAAAAAAATAAGCAATAGGAAATCATATTCATTTATAATTAAGCCTGCCTTAGCTTATGTCTAATTACCTATTTTGTCACTTTCCAATTAAATTTTAAAACTTTTTATTAGATTAACTTAATACTATTATAACTTTCCTATCACACAATATTTTTAACCTTCCTTACACTCAAGTCAGGGATATAATTGATTTATTTCAAACTGTATATTGTTCTAAATTCTCATTTCTTTAATTAAAATTCATATCAATGTTAATTGTAAATGGAGTGCTTAGAGATTCAACATGGATTCAAATTATTTTATTTAAACAATAAAAACCTGTATAAAAAAGGTGAAAAGATCATATATAAAATATATTTTAATGCTAAAATAAAACTAGTTTTTGTTTGTGCAATAATACAAAAATTAAAATAGGAAGACTAGAAATACTTTCTAACAAACTTCTCCAGTCATGAATAATTTATCTTTATCACTAATTTTTCACTTTTCTTGGTTAAACTATTCCTCGAAGATTCATTTCGTGGTAGCTAGATAGGTCGATTTCTCTAGAATTAAGATGGTCAGTACAGCGCATAAGCATAGGAGAGCAATAGGTCCTTGAACCCAACCGATCATTGTACCTATTTTTAATTGAATGATCGCTCATTAAAATAGTATTAATATGAATAAATTAAATACAATATCAAATATGTTAATTCTTAATTGAAAGAAAACTATCTAGAATAACAATGACGTAAGGATCCTATAGAATAATCCAGAAATTAAATTTAACATATAAAATTAATATAATTATATAATTCAAAACGAAAATAATCACTAATTTACCTTTTTAAATAACTAAATATGAGCAGTTTCAAGATGGAATGTAAAATGAAAAATTATTTATTTAAAATTAAATTCATGTTTATTAATTTCTATTTGAAATGTACACAAATTTAACTTTGTCATATAATAAAACATGGGCTAGATTTTTTTTATTTTCTCACCATTGTTATAACTATGTAATATTCAATATAACATACAAAATTGCAACACAAATTTGTAATAGTCTGCTAGGTTTTAGTTTTTTTTTTATCAATAATCTACAATTTTTATCTTCAATGAATCATTATTGTTAGACTTTTTAGCCTTTCGTGAATGATTGTGCTTCTAATCGAGAACATTCTTTATCCTTTTAATACTCATCCTTAATACAAACATTATTTATTAATTTAAATAAATTATAAACTGATTACATAAATAAATCTAATCCTTATGTACACCTTGCATTCAAATCTTATTAAGAAAGAATAATTTATATATTTATGTACTTTTATAGTTTGTAGCTAGCAAAAAATTGACATCGGATATTGGTTCTATAATATCGGTTTATTTTCAATAATATTTATTTATACAATCTCGTTCAGTTATAAATATGCATATAAATCGATATTTTAGAAATTATTTTAAAAATTGATAGACACAAATTACAAACCTAAGTTAAAACAAAAATAAAAATGATTTTTTTTTGTCTATCAACATCCTTTAATCGCTTTGTTCTCATTAATTACTATTACCATTAATGTAGCTTTCACTAAAAAAAATTATAACTGTATTTTATTTTACACTTTACCATATCTAATGATAATAATACTAATAGTAAATAGCCACTTCATATATGCCGAATATTGTCTTCTTAACCCACCACCGTATTCTGATTATGCGGTCGGTCTTACTTTGAATAAATTTTTTTGTATGGAGTTACATTATAAACCTTACTAAAAACGAGAAATCGATCCTCAATTTTTTTAATAAACAAAAAAAATCATTGTTACATTTTTAACGTATTTTTTTCCTACTTCTCTATATTTTGCTCAATATTTTTAACTTCGAGCCATTTGATTGGAGGAAGGAGATTATATTTGACATCCCACATTATCACTTGTCAATTTTACCTCATTTTGGTTCTATATCTGTTAAGTTTTATTAAAACCAAAGATGGCTATTTAATGGATCGAATGATCTAGCAAGTTGCGTTTTACCTCAGTTATGAAACATTTTGGTCACATTAGGACTACAATATATTACTATTATCCTTAAAACTTTATGCAGAATTCAAAAATTGTTTAAGTTTATTAAAAAAAAAGTTACAGTGCGTTCGGATAAGATGACTGGTAGCGAGTTCCGAGGATGGGTTGGGTCTCAAGAACCACATTAATCCTATGCGATAAATTAAATAACAATATAACGATGGAAATCTGTCACGACCCATCTTGATGTATGGCAAATGAAGTATTCATAATATTTTACGGAGTATTACTTGATTCATATTATTATCGACTCTATTAATTCGATATTACTATTGATTTTTAGAATCATATATTCCATCATTATAGCCCAGTATCTCCCAGGATTTGTATATCAGTCAGGAGATCCTCGGAGAGCAGCCACCGACGGAGCGAACAGGGGAGATCGATATTCGACAATGGGGCGAGGGACTAGTGAACCTGAGGTCAATGCTTGCACTCTGCCCACTAGTCGCGTTTCCTGGTTCTACTTCTGAGTTGGAGGCAACTGATCCAAGAAACCATTGGTAGAAATGATGATCAGCGGAAAATTTAATATTCTCTGATTAAAGGGGGAGGAGGGGTTACAAAAATGTGGCAGCTCCATTATGAAGGAGTTTGAACTTAGTGTACTGTTTAATGGCGAAAAATAATTATTTCGTTTAGTACCAGAAATCTGAAGCTCCCACACTTGTATACATACTCAATTAAGATTTTAAATAAACAAATTATTTAAATGAAATTTTTTGTAATAAATATTTCAACTAAAAGTAGATGGACCTACTGACTGCCCTACAGTTTAATTTAATGATGTTACTCTTACCCCTGTCGAACAGATCCGCTACCTTGGACTAAATTTGGTCAAACGATTACAGCACTTACTATACAAACGGTCTAAACTTCCAACACATAACAAAAGACTGATCTACATGACTGTAATAAGGCCAATCTGGACATATGGAGTAGAGCTTTGGGGCTCCACTAAACCTTCGAATTCCTCTCGTATTCAATCCTTACAATCCAAAATCATTCGTAAAATTCTCAATCCTCCTTACTTTGTCACAAATAATATCATACATAGAGACCTTAATGTTCCCTATGTAACCGATCTAGCCCAAACCAGATATAATTCCTTCCATTACAAACTCCCAAACCCACTAGTTTCTAACCTTGCTTCCTCTTTCATTCCTGACAATCCTCCGAGGCGCCTGAAAAGAAGATGGCCACGAGACCAGCTAATGTAAAGTGTCATTAGAGTGCTACCAATGGGTAGTTTCTCTACACGCCTGTAACACTTCAATTTAACTTAGATCAGATTTACTAAATGTATTATAAGGTACAGTTGTAAATAGCAATTAATAAATATTAAAAAAAAAAAAAAGTAGATGGGTATGTGAATCGGAAATTGGAAAAGTGGTGATTTTACAGAAAAAAGTCGTACTTCCTCTCAAATAATTCAGACAGTTACATAATGCGAGCGCAGAATAGCGTAAGATATACTTGGTAATTCTTATACGCACAAATGAGGAAAATGCGGATAGGAGAGGAATTTGTAGGAGTTAAAGAAATGAGAACTGGGAAAGTAAATAGATAGAATCAAGGTTTGTGTTACAGCTCTCCATGTAGTATTTTAGGGTGAGTGGCGTGAACAATCCCAAGTTCTATTTATGGGCATGTAACACCTTCAACAATTGGCTCTTGTAAAAAGGGATAAGTAGATAGCACTGCACTAGACAGGGTTCTTGTAAAATGGAGGGAGCCGTGAGAACTTAAGTTACTTGAATGCAGTAGTGTAAGAATTTTTATAATTCTACTGATTTACGCAACTTCATACCCGTGGAAGCTTTGCTATACGAACATTATTAGGTTATATATAATTGTTTATTAGACATAATAAAAATATCCATATAGTCTCAGACTTATTATTTTCTTGTAACTCCCACGTTTCGGCCATTCTCAAAGATCTATTAATTAACAATTTCAATCATTAAAAATTATTTTTAAAAACATTCTGAACCATACATTTCCTACGTTTTATACAATATCATAGTCAACATTAGTTATCAAAATGTAGGAAGCTATTATGCCTTTGTCAAATCTTATCTTAGTCAATAATCTATAAAAGATTATTAAATTAGGGAACAATTTTTATCATATGTTAAATTTGAAAATACAATGGTCTTGCATAAAGAAAATAATACCTTCAAAAGAAAAATATTGGAAGCCATATTAATTGTACTGTTAATTTTAAATCAGATGCAAGAAATTTGAAGTTTTAAGCAAAAGTAATTTGTGATCATAATGTTTTTATATAAAATAAATAATACATAGTTAAATTAGATAGGTTTTAATACTAATATCAATAAATAACGGAACTAAAATAAAATAGAAAATATAATGAAAAAATGGCAAACCTGAGATGTAAGGTAGCTTAAACAATGTAACCGAATAATTACACTAAGTAAAATTGTGATAATTATAGGTAATTTAATACATTATGATAAAAATTAATTTACTAGTGCATATTGTTCCCTAATTTAATAAAGTTTTATAGGTTGTTCACTAAGACAAAATTTGACTAGGATATAATAACCTGCAACAGTTTAATAACCAATGTTGGCTGTATTGTAAATAAGGTAGGAAATTTATGGTTCAGAATAGTTTTAAAAATAATTTATAATGATTGGAATGTAATTGAAACTGTTAATTAATAGATCATAGAGAATGGTCGGAATGGCAGAAACGTGTAGGAGTTACAAGTAATTAAAAGGGTGATATATAGATATTTTATTATAACTATATGGATATTTCATTATAGGCTATTTTTTTGTAATTGTTAATAATGGAAATAGAATAAGAAAATCATAGTCAAATTTACTTTACAATTAGAGTCATACGCAATAAAAAAGTTTATAAACTTCGTCTATTCGGTTATTTCTTACTTTAGAGGATTAATAGCATTAAAAAATAAAAAAGTTTTTTTTTAATACTTTTTATTTATTGATAGATTCACAATCTGCCACACAGTTGTGGGCAATAGGTAATAGTGATGAATGATCTCATCATACATACTAGAATAAAATTAAATAAGTAAATGGATAAAAAAAAAAAATAATAAAAAAAAAACTCTCTTGAAATATATACAAACAAAAGAATAAACAAAATGAACATAATCAAACTATCTGTATGAAAAATAAATAAATAAAATAACATAATGATAAAATAATATATACAATATTTACACAATCGACCTGAGGATCCCGAGCCCACTCTATCCCCCACGTGTGAGGTGTAGAGCAGAGCTCAAAAGATCCCAGCGCATCCCTCTCGCCGCATCACTTAAAATTAAAATTAAAACTTATTTTACTGTATAGTGATACAGTAAAATAAGTTTTAATTTTTATTTTTAGTAACTTTTTTTTATATGCAGCAAGTCATTATATATCATTATTCATTATAATAATTGTAAAAAACAGGCATGTGCCAAACCAAATTTAAGTAAATAATCTAATCTATAGATAATATATATGTTCATAATCTATAGCGATATCTGCTAACCAGTTTTGTAAACAAACTAGAAGAGCGACCAAGGTCAACTCAAGTCGTTAATATTTGATAAGCTTTGTTCCTCTTCGCTGAAAGGTTAATTGCGCTTTCCCCAAAAGCGTAAGCCTTTCATCTTCACTACATTTTGTTATTAATTATTAAAAAACTCTTCTTTGGTAATACTAATATTTATATGAAATATCTTTATGGGGAATCCGTGCCGTAAAATCAAATGTAATAGTAGTAACTACATATATCATGTGGAAAGGTTAGCATCTTTGTATAAATGTTCCTGAACTATTTCCTTGTGGTGAATTAAATCTTTTTAGTACGATTCTTCGAATGTATATATATAAACTAATAACGAAATATAAACTTTTTATCAAAAAACAATCCCCAACCTTGAGATTTTCTGCCACTTTATAAGTTATGTATAGTTTTTCTAAAATATTTAGATTTCCAACGATATATAATAAATCTATACTACAACTCTTATTTCCAGAAATGTGTTTTCAACCTGAAATAACTATTTTTCCTCTTATCTCCTTAAGTAAATTATAAAATCCTTCCATTCTTTATACTTATATTTATCATTAAACATAAAAATTTGAGAAAGGTAATCATTTTACTATTAATAAAATTCAAGGAATTTTTGAAATCGTTAAAGCCGTTTTTGAGAAAATCGGAAAAATGTAAAAAAATCGAAACTTCCATTTAGCTGATTTTATCGAAAAAGTTACGCCCATTTCTTATTGACACAGTGTATGTCTGTATACACTGTGTCAACAAAAAATCACTCACTCGCCATAAATCGTTTTTTTAACCTACGTTGGCTGCATACACTCAGACCATTTTGTGATGCTTGGTTATTTCCACTCAAGGGAACACAAAACGTACCCCCGCCCCGTCAATAAATCGAATTAAAAAATTTCTACGATCACAATATTTTCCTTTACCATATACTTCATATATAGTGATAGTAAAAAGAATCAATAAACTATTGTACAATTAATTGTTAAATATATACTATTAATACGATAATTTTAATAAATAAAAACTACAATATAATAAAAATATGTTATTATAAGTATAGATTATTCTTGATAAAAATACTTGTTATTCATAAATAATTTACTTTAGCAGAATATTGATTATTTTTTTCACCTTTGTTCTAGCACTGATTTCCTTTTCAAGGAATCTATTTGTATCAAACACATAAACTCCATATAGTTCATACCAGATGAATTATAAACCATATTTTTGAAATTATAAAATCTTTTGGGCACTTGCTCAGCCTCCACTGGCTCATTACCAGGGATGCGCTGGGATCTCAAAGAGCTCTGCTATACCTCTCATACGTGGGGGATAGGTGGGCTCAGGATTCTCACGTCGATAGTGTAAATGTGTGACTGGAAATTATTATATTATTTATTTTTATTATTATTTTATTTTATTTATTTATTATTTCTTGTAGATAGTTCGTATATTTTCATTTTCTTTATTCTCCTGTTGGTTTATATTTAGAGATTTCAGTTATTTTTTTTATTTATTTATTTTTATTCAAATGTTATTTTATTTTAGTATGAATACAATCAGTTATCACTATTACTTATTCCCTAGCAATGTTGGGGCAGATTGTAACATTTATCAATAAATAAAAAAATATCGGATGAAGGAAATTATAAAACATTTAGAAATTTTAAAATATCGATAGGATTAAACCAAGCTACGAAACACTAAAAATAATTATCATCTAAATTTCCACTGATAACGTATACTAAATTCTATTATCTTATAATTTTAAATATATATTTTTTCTTCATTTAACATTTAGATAAATTATCAAAAACTACTATTAGGAGAGAATTATATATCGACTGAAAATGAAGAAAAGCAATACATCATTGTTGAATGTTATTAATGAAAAAGATTTTGCAGACACAACTGTTTTGACAGAGTTGCATACTACTTTTTCTTGAATCTTTCAATTTTGATGAAGATTTGGGTTTAATGTTCATTTCATTAAAAAAAAAATAACACTAGTTTGAAGCTGTTTGTACTTTCCAATTTTAGCCCGTACACGCTGTCTCAGTTAAAAAATTGGCTAGCCAAATAACTTCTATATTTTATCTTTTTCAACTTTACAATGAAATACTTATGAACTTAGGTTTTTTAAAAATTAATTTATACTAAATTCAGGTATAATTAAAGTGTTCTTGGAAGAAATTCTTTTACATTGTAGAGTAAATAAAAATAATTTGAAATTTGGCTTAACTAGTTTTGAAACTGAGCACTTTAATTGACCTAAAAAAATATTGATCTGATATCTAAGTAAATCTTAAGGAATTTGTGGAAATTATATACGGAATGTTAATGTTTCGAAGAATGTATTTCTTAATTTTAATTTATAACTTTGAAAAGAAATTGAATTCTTTCCATTCCCAGAATTCGTTGTACAAGTTCTTGTTTCTTTTATTACTGTTTAGTTAGACATTTCAAATAAAGCTGATGTATAGAATAAGAAATAAAAAGTTTAGTAAAAACTTCCAAAATAAATTAGGAAATTAGAAAAATTGAACATAACGTAAAAAAAAAAACTTCTTAAATCGAAATAAATTATTTTTCTGTTTTCATTAATTTGATTTTACTATTTAACAACTTTAGCGCAAAGCAAATAAATATCTAATTACAAGGGAAAAAAATATATGTCTTAATTAATTTGAAGTTTAATCTGAAGAAAAGCAGAACGTTGAAAACAGTTGGTATTACTTGCTCCCATTGTTTGTACTTCCTTTTGGAACCTTTCCAAGGAGCCTCTTTCTTCCTCTCGATACATAGAAAAAAAGAAAACTACATTGCTATTTTAAAGATTTCCTAAACACTGAGTCTCATTCTTTTTAAAGGACTAATGTTCATTTCAAGTCAATTTTATGTATACGTAAACATTTATGAGTTCTTAAAATTAAAATTCATACCTGAGGAATATTTTAATTATGTTACATAACAAATAAGGAATAAGTACATATCCCTTTAAATAAAAATGGAAAAATTTAATTTTGTTTTTATTCCCTAGCGCTATTAGGGCACAGTTAACATTTATATCCCTCTCAACATTGAAGGTTAAGATTTGTTTATTTTGGGATTCAATCTAACACAACTCTGTCGGTTGTTTAAGGAAATGTTCAAAAGAAAGGTATAATATAATACTATTCTTCGGTCATCAAATAATATTTTATAACTTTATAAATGCTTTTATTTTAATAATATAAACTATAAATTGATATTTTAAATGTTTATCTTACAAAATTTAGTAAAGAATACTTAGGGCCATAAAGGTTAATCCTTTGACGGGATAGGGTATCTTTTATTACTGATACATACACCCTCTGCATTCCCAGTCTCTTTTAGGAAAGGGTATGTTTTACATTCTCTTTTACAGACTCGATTCGACTCTCATAAAGTTTAAATCATAAACTATAAATATAGATCACATAGAACATCTGAAATTTATATCCGTTGCGAAAAAAAAAAAATAAAATTTATATATTATTTCCTGAAGTAGAGAAGACCATTGTCTGTTGCTTGCATTTGTCCTTACTTTCAAATTTACTCCCCATTATATCAACAACCCCTTCCAGCGAATTCCTATCTTCTCTCACCTTCTCATATTGCACATAAATTTAGCATATGTTATGTTAGAGATAAGAATTATTCTAGATTTTAGAGCAGTAGTTGAACAGAGTTGTCAAAGGCCACTCTATGAGACAAGTTTTATAAAGTAGTCTGTAGATAGTAATTGTACATATAACGTTAAAGTTTCTACATCTACTCTCTTCATATAAAGTATCTGATACCACGCTGCAGTCGCATTTCTGTAACCGAACGAAGTTGTAAGTTCTAACCAATTAAAGCCTATTTTTTTTTTTAAAAACGAATCACCCTTTTCAGTACCATTAGATGTTGTCAATACACTAACTATATATTATAACAAGATTCGACCTGAAGTTAATGTAAGCCTAATACTTTTTTTTTCATTATACATAAATAATATATAGTAGTTCTTTATAAAAATATATAATGTAATATATCACACCTTGACTATTTTTAAGCAGACTTTACAGATTCCAATTTGAAGAGAACCCTCACGTGCCTTACAATAGTTTTTGAGATTAAAAGGTTAAGTTTTATTATATATGTTAGTATTTGTGAAAACAATCGCATCTTCGACTATGCTGAACAAGGTTTAGCTACTTAGAATTATTTTGAGATTCAGTCATCTTTTTTCATGACAGAATTGGTCATAGAACCAGAAAGATCACCTAGTTTAGATTCTTCATATGTATGTGTTACACTACTTCTGAGATTCTTCCGTGTAGAAATAGATTCAAGGTAAATAAATTAAACCATATGTTATTATTGAACGTACATTAAATTTTAAATTTCTAAATTTGAGGTATTATGATTATTTATGTGTTATCACGGCTTAGTTTAGTTAATTTTTACAAATACAATTGAAATCCCAGATGCAAATAAATTTGTGCGAACCTTTTTAAAAAAGTTTAGTATTAAAATTTCAAGTGTTCAGGTGATCATCCAGCATGAAATTATATTTGACGTAAGTTCTTTTAGTGCGTTAGGTATATTAATATTCCCAGTGTGTGTTTTTAAAGATTTAATTTCGTGGAAGTCATTACATTTCATTCTACGAATTATCTGTTTTAAAATAGTAGAACGGGTACCAACCATATGTAGTGAATTAAAGATACGTGGTATAAACCATTTTGATGAATATTTTATGCTAAACCATTTACAACTCTTCGACACCTTTAAAATACCATTATAGAAGATCTTTTTTGTTTTATCAAATGTTGAGTCATGGATTTTATTTATTGTTCTTTGATTATGAACTATGGTTATAAATTTCTTTTATAGCTGCGTTTATTCAAATAACTGATACTATTCTAGGACGAATTGGAATCAATATTGAGCATATGATTTATATAGTGGAACATTAAGAGGCTGTTATAAAGAGGTTTCTCCACATCTCTTTACCCTCTTTGACTGAGTTGAAAAAAATATAAATGGTAACATTAAAGCATTAGGTTGTAATAGAAAAATAATCTTGAATGTATTTGTGATAAGGTAAATGAGCATTAGCCCAGAAATTATTTTTGGTAAGAAAATTGAGATTTAGAAAAACAAAAGTATGAGTTTACCCTACTCTCTTTTAAAGCAAAAGTGAAGCCAAATTTTGGGGATTGGCCACGCCCTCTCTGATTTTCGTTGAAGTTAATAGGAATCTAAACCCATCTATCTTTGAAATCTAAACCAATAGAAGGGAACCTGTGATTAGATCCTATTTTTCTGCCACGCCCCTGGAGTTCATCAGAAGGCTTCACTTTTCCTGGTAGCTTACCTCACCATTATGGTTCTTCCTCCAAGACACCTACATAAGAAATGTGTCTTTTATTGTTAAATTAATCATTAATAAATATTTTCTACAAACGTTTAAGCCTTTAATTCAATTTGGAGGAGCTGAAGATGTTACATCAAGATCTTAAAAACCATGAACAAATGACGGATATGTAAGAAAAACGTTAAAACCCCCAAAATGGACTGATCAACACTCAACACCAAATTTACGTATTAGTTTTTAACCCTATAACTCAATTTTTAGGCTTTTAGGGGTACGTGAGTCCTTAAGGCGGTATGAAATTTGTCTGAAATTTTCCCCCATTTTTTAAAATTATTCTATCCATAGATATTGTTTTATGTAAACGACCCTAAACAACAAATTTTAATTCAAATCAATTGGGTGCCGTGATGACAACAAACATCCTGATTTTTAAGAGATCTCCTTAAGAACCATATGTTCAAATAAATTGCTTTGTCTCACACTTCTTTTCTCCAGTCTTTCATAGCTTTTGAACAACAACACCTTTGCTTTGATCAAGTTATTATAATTAATCAAGTGGCACTCTCGTTTAGTGATTCATACTTATATTTACTCTTAGCAATTGATTAAAAGATGTAGTTATATTTATATACTGCTCTGTTAATAAAGTTACTACTAATATATTTTATATATGTATTCTTTTAACCGCCATACAGAATGAAATAGGTATGTTTGCGACATTTTTTCAGTAAAAATGTTATTAAGTATTTAAAAATCTAAATATACTTAAGAATAAATTATCATTTTTCATTGTACTCTGCAGCGGTTTGCTATTCCAATTATCTAATAATATTATCTTTTGTTACAGGAGAATCTCTAAAATACGACCATGTGTTCCCGTGGGCTTCACACCCTACTTGACCAGGAGAGTAAAGACCAAGATGTGGAAGGCAGCCCAGTGAATGAGATTCTTTCATCCATTCCCGTTTTTGACAAAGGAGGTGGTGGGGATACAGAGCTTCCTAATGAAATATCTGCACCTTATGAATTCCCTCAGTTTCCTATTGAGCAAATCGAAAACAAATTAGCCAAACAGAGAATTTTGAGAACTAAGGCCGCTTTAGAACGCGGTACTCTACTTGAACAAGAATCCTCAGATGACGTTGACATCTTCTGCGACGGAGGTCGGAAGAATGGATATCATTTTAGTGCATACCAGAGGGTTTCCATAAGTGGAGAAGACATTTCAGGAGTGTCTATAGAGGATAGAAAGATGGCATCTGTAAAACTGATTGAAGCTCTTCAAACCAGGTACAAGTACATGAAAATGTCAAGACAGTCGTTTCCCGCCCTCACTGCGAAATTCCTTCTGAATTCGAAATTGGATATTGCTGACAATTTGAAAGAGGTTATAGGAAACGACGGGATAGCGGACCATTGTGTCCACGCTCCGTCTAACGGCAACCCTTGGGATTGTGAATTCCCGCCCTCCTCCAATTACATCATCAAGCCTGTCGACGGAGTCTTTCAAGTATACAAGAACAAAGAGAAGGCGGACAAGGACGAACCTCTGGACTATCCGTACCCTCGCTACCTCGAGTTTGTTGCTGAGCTGAACAAACTATGCTCTACGATGGTCGATGGTCCACTCAAATCATTCTGCTATCGACGACTTACATACCTTTCTTCAAAGTATCAACTTCACCTTCTCCTCAACGAACTGAGGGAACTAGCTGCGCAGAAGGGCGTCCCTCACAGGGACTTCTACAATATACGTAAAGTCGATACCCACATTCACGCTGCTTCTTGCATGAATCAGAAGCATTTACTGAGGTTTATAAAAAAAACATTGAAGAATCATAAAGATGAAGTAGTGACCAAGGGTGAGAAGGGTGCCATGACTCTCGAAGAAGTTTTCCAATCTATGAATCTCACAGCATATGACTTGACTGTGGATATGCTTGACGTGCACGCTGATAGAAATACGTTTCATAGGTTTGACAAATTCAACTCCAAGTATAACCCAATTGGAGAAAGCAGACTGCGAGAAGTTTTTCTGAAGACTGACAATTACTTAAATGGTAAATATTTTGCTAGGATAATAAAAGAGGTATCTTTTGATTTAGAAGAGAGTAAATATCAAAATTCTGAGCTCCGGCTTTCAATATACGGTAAGAATGTGGATGAATGGGACAAACTGGCGAATTGGGCAATTGACAATGACGTATACAGCGATAATGTGCGTTGGCTGATTCAGATCCCGAGGCTCTTCGATATATTCAAATCGAATAATTTGATGAATAATTTCCAAGAATTCTTGACAAATATATTTCTACCACTTTTCGAAGTGACGAATGACCCAAACAGTCACCCCAACCTCCACAGATTCTTGCAGCACGTCATCGGCTTCGACTCAGTTGATGATGAGAGCAAACCTGAAAACCCGATGATCGATAAAGACACCCTGAGACCAGAAGAATGGACACAAATTGACAACCCACCTTATGCCTATTATCAATATTACATGTTCGCTAATATGGCTGTGTTAAATCATTTTCGGGAGGAAAAGGGACAGAACACCTTTGTATTGAGACCTCACTGTGGAGAGGCGGGTCCTGTACAGCATCTGGTGTGTGGGTTCATGATGGCGGAGAACATATCCCATGGCTTGCTCTTGAGGAAGGTTCCTGTGCTCCAGTACCTTTATTACTTGGCCAGAATAGGAATTGCCATGTCTCCACTAAGCAACAACTCCTTATTCCTCAATTATCATAGGTAACTAAAAATCATTTTATTACTATAAAGTTTATATTTTGTCCATTGAATTCAATATAATATCATTTCAATAAAGCGTTTTAAGAAACTCCTTTGCTTCGATATTGGTACAGCTAACCATACTTTCTATTTAAAATTTGAGGGATTCTGTAGATTTTCCATGAACTCTGTGACAAGCTAATAGGACTTCTGGACTGTATGTAGGGAGACCCCATTGAAGAAACTAACCTCAGACTAGGCTACTATCTTTGTTATATAACCAATTCAAAATAAAATCAACATTTTTTTTTTTTTACTAGATGTCACTATCAAAGCAAAGCAGTACAGTATATTCCCAATCTTTGTATTATATAAACTTCAAAAAATAAATTCATTTATTTATCCGTGCCAGTATTTCTCAAACAATATTTTATAATAGTGCAATCTGTAGATTTCAATGATTGTAAAAATTATTTTTATTGCTAATAAACTTTATGTATTTAAAAAAAAAATTATATTATTCTTCAAAATTTGAATTTTTTTTTTTAACAGAAATCCATTACCAGAATACCTGGCTCGTGGACTCTGTGTATCATTGAGTACTGATGATCCACTCCAGTTCCACTTCACAAAGGAACCCCTGATGGAAGAATACAGCATCGCTGCACAAGTATGGAAGCTGAGCTCATGCGACATGTGCGAACTGGCTCGGAACAGTGTAATAATGAGTGGTTTCCCTCATAGAACCAAGCAGTACTGGCTTGGACCAAACTATCACAAAGATGGTGTCAAAGGAAATGATATAACAAGATCCAATGTCCCAGATATACGAATCGCTTTTAGGAGCGAGACTATGATTGATGAGCTCACTAATATTTTCAGACTTGGAGATGAAGTGGAAACAACCACAGCATAAATGTGTTGCTACACGTTCAAGAGATGGGTTGAATGATTCTGTTTCCATGACATGGAATTTAGGACCCTATGGAATCTATTTTAAACTCTTACTCTCCTCTGTGCAGTTCATTCATGTTTAATGAAACACCCCCATAAGAATTTCTATTGTAATAAGAAACTATGTAATTTATTTTTATATAGTGTACGATGTCTTTATACTTTGTAATTAGATATATTTTATTTTTTATTTTATGTTTCTTATGAAATTATTGAGCTCCATTTTTTAAAATTTATTTTTAATATTTTTTATATTATTTCTTCCTAATATACACTTCTCACTCATGAATTACTTATTGGGAAGGTGTACTGTGATATATATTTCATCTCTGTCTTTAGCGGCTATTGTTTTATTATGATTGGGTACTTAGATAAATTTTGTTTCAGATTCCCTGTGAGCTAAAATGCTAACACTGTGGGTTTTATGAATGACAGGGTTGATACAGGGTTTTTATAAATGAATTTCATTTTTAGCTTTTTCAACAATTGTAGAAAATATATATTCAGGAAACATAAATTAGGAATTATATATTTATATAGAAATTCATAAACAGAAATAACATTGATTATTTCATGAGTAATTATTAATTTCCTGATACATTAGACCTTGAGATTTATAGAAGCTTAAAAAAAATAAATAAATAAAAAAATTATAAAGGGTCTATGTTGAAAGAAACAGAAATGGAGTGGGGAATGGAAAGTGTATTTATATATTATTTAAGATTTTAAAAAGCTGAGTTTTAGTGAAAGAAAAAGAATTATTGATGCTAAAGAAACATTTAGCCTATTAAACTAGTTAACTGGAAACTAGTTGATCTTCCATAAGTGTTGATATTGATTAATAGGACTTGATGTCATAAAATTTTATTTTTTGATCCATTTTACCCATCTCTAAAATATTAGCATAAAAAAAATTCCAATAGACATTGTTGCTTTAGAAATAAATTTAAACATATTAAATGTGATAATATTTTCTTAATATCTAATTTTTTTTTTCATTTATTGTTATATTCATGCGTGTATTTTAATGTTTTAACGAATATGGATATTTTAGGTGATAGTTAAATATAATATTTTTGATAGAGAATGATATTGAAAAACTGATATAAATTTTTAATAATTATATTTAAAAAATATATATATTTATGGTGTTATTTGAGTAACTAACACTTAAATAATTTAATGTTGAATGGATTTTGAGGAATATAAACATTTTAGAAATGAATCATTAATGAGTTAGAAAAGTGAAAAACAAAACAAATATCTCTAAGATATGAGGAAATTAAAAGCAGTTTGATTTGATTTTATTGCATACCAATAAACTATGATTTATTGATCTATCATATAATACAAATATTAAACCATATAAATTTATAAAGCATTATAATACATGTATGAAAGGCCATTAGTTAAGTGACCAAATAAATGGACGACTTTTTCTTTGTAATGTAGACTAGTTACTTTTTTACCTATTTTTTTGATTATGTAACTAAGTATATGTTTAAATAAAAGATGCGCATATAATATATTTTTTAAATTTACCTTAAAGGATTCCCCTCTCCTCCATATTCACTCCTCTGAATAAAAAAATTGAAGTAGTTTTAAGTAATGTATCAGTAAGCACCATCAATATTTTTACACAGACATCTGTTAGTTACACAGACTTAACAAAAAAAGAACAACAATCTAAATGCTAATCAAGATTAGAAGAGTAGAATCTTACTATTTTTAACATCCATTCCACTTTTATTTCTTTTGAATTTAAAATTTTCTTATGAAGTAGACTTTGAATGATGATGGATAATGACAGCTGCTTAGTACAAAATTTTAATTCCATAGTGTTTTTTTAATTTTTCTTTGTGTAAAAGGTAAGTAATTTCTTTAACTCGGTAGTTATTTACCTTTATTTACACTAAAACTTTTAATTTCAACTGAACATATACATACTCATATTGAATAGTAGTTAATTTTTTAATTACTTTATTCCTGTTTTCTCCCTTAAATGGAAAAATTATCATCGACTTAGAGAAGTAATGTAAATTCATTCAATTTAAAATTTACAGAATAGTGTAATATCACAGTGTAAACATCTACATTATTAAATTTAATACTGTATTTTATGGATTATATTTGTTTTTTATTAATAAGGTGAAATTTTCCCTATATAACATTCTTACTGCTGGCCAATAATTTCCCATTCCAGTGTGCACTTCTATTATAATAATATAATTAATACAGGTAGTCATATACTCATGAATATAACACATATTTGGTGTATAACACATATTTATTTTTTTTAAACACAATAAGTTCTACAGAATATATTTTGAAAAATTCTCTAAAATAATTTATTAGTCATATGAAAATAAAGGCTCTCTGAATTAAGAAAAAAAAAGTTTTTTGCAGCTTATTTTGGTTAGGATTTTATAGAAAATCCAAAGTTCCAAATCAAAATACTTTCTCTTGTATGCATGACAATGAATAATTATAGTAATATAATATCTTTACATATATTTATTTTTTTTATAACTTAAAAGTTCTGTGACAGTAGTTATAAAAAAGTTCTATAATATATCCAAAATATGTTTTTTAATAATTCAAGACATATTTATTTGTAACGGAATATGATCAAGATATATGGTAGTTTAATGGGCTATGTTCTTCCTCATCAGACACAGTATTTTTTTTTTATTAATTAAAAAAATTACAACCAATATGCTCCGACCAGATGACAACATATATCAGTCGGTGCTAAAATAACACATAAAAATGATAGACATAAGTGTGAATGTGGAAGGGGAGAACAGACAATTGAGCACATTCTCCAAACATATGTCCAAATGGAGGAAAAACGGAAGCATAGATGGCTTCAACCTATTGACTTGGTGACCAAGCTGTACGGCGACCTGGAGGATCTCAGGAGTACTGCTGAATTTATTTTGTTATTCCCAAACTTGGTCATTTAAATGGGAAGAGCGAAGAAGAAGTGAGATGTAATTATTACAATCTTGACTATTAAGGCGTTGTGGAGGCTATACAATTTTTAAGCTAGATAAGTAAAATATGAATTGATCTCAAGAAATAAAAATTATAATTTAATTAACAACTACTAAAATGAAAATAAAGTAAAAAATAAAATAATAATTATTTAAAAAAAAATAAATTAAATCAAATAAAAATAACTCAAAGGACTTTGAAATGAATAATAAAGCTGTAAATTTACAATTAGTGAATTAATATAATAATGAGAATAATTATAATATTTCAAATAATAATATTAATAAGATTTCAATAGTAATCGTAAAGAATAATATTTCAAATTAAAAAAAAAAATGAATAATATTTATACAAAACAAGACAGTATTTTAACAAACAGATTTCCTTTTCAATGCTGATGTTTTCTGTAGATAAATTTATAAATACTCAATTTAATGTTCCCAGTTCAGAACCTTATTATCGAAAGAGATATTGAATTATTTCTCTGCAGGTACATCCCATTCATGTGGAGGCCAAACAAGCTGGCAACCTGCCCTAAATTCACCTCATAAGTGAGTCGAATTTATGTGGACACGAATATATTTTTGGATCCAGGAAGTTTTGAGAACTTCCCACAATATCTCGAGATTTAATAAAATTAAAAGCCTCTGAGAATAATCAGATGTTTGGATGTAAGTTAAAATAATTAAATCATAATAATTAGTTTAATAAAAGATTATTTGATTTTTAAATTAAGAATAAAAATACTAATAGATGACTGAAAATGACTAACGCTGTGATTGAATTTTTTAATTTTAATTGCATAAAACTCATATAACGTTTGATACGTAATGACAAATACAAGAAATACTAGTGTGTTGAATAAATAAGGTTTTTATTGCACTGTGCAAACCACGACATGTCATAAGAATATGGTAAGGTAAATGATAAGGCACTTCTCTCAGTAAGTTCATATAAGCCTGTAGTGGTGGTGGTTTGTTTTGTTACTTTTTAAAAATTTGATTTTTATTATGTCTATTATTTCTCTCTTAATATATCCTTTTTAAGAGGATCTTCTTTTTTCACAAATCTACAATCCAATAATTAGAGATATTCGATAGCGTTATCCTTCCATTATACTCAACACTACCTGATTCCTCTTCCTCTGAGAGATCTCAGATTCTCCCAGTACAGAATCAGCTGTAAGTAGGTAGTACTAAGCTTAGTCACAGAAAGCTTCCTTTTAGAATGATTTATGATTAGTATGGTTCTCGTCATTTTTCTTCTTCATACTACACACTCTATGTCCGTTTTCGACATGTTTTCAGGTATAAGGCACTGACATAAACAGAATATTTAGTGAAAAACTCTTAGCACTTCAAATATAAAAGTTTCTAGAACTTCATGCATAACTTTTTTCTATATTATGAAATATATATAACAGCTGTCATGTAAACTTTATCTTAAATTAGTAACTAAAAAAATAAATTATTTATATGAATAATGGACTGTATAATTTCAAATATGAAGACTATGGTCAGGGCTGTGGTCAAAAAAACAAAGATACAAAACAACTAAGAAAATTTTGAAATAGTAAGATAATAAGAAACAAAAAAGTAAATTAAGGTAGGATCAATATTATGCAAAAAATGAGAAAAGAAAATTATATCCAAATTAAATGAAGGAAGAAATAAAACAGTATTAATACAAAATAAACAATGATAAGGATAAAAAATTACATAACTATAACGTTAAAAATTTACGTAATTTCTATTCTTATTATTGTTTATTTTATATAATTACTACTTTATTTCTTCCTTCCTTTTATTTGTATATAATTTTCCTGTCACTTATTTTTACATAATATTAACCCTACATTAATTTCATTTTTGGATCTTATTATATTACTATTTCAAAATTTTCTTTTATTACTATTTGTTCTTAGTTGTTTTTGTATCTTTTTAGCCCTGATGAATAACATGGGGCGAAACGTCGGATAATAAATAGTTGTTAACTATTTTTGTTCTTTTTGACTGCAAACCTGACCATCTTCTTCATATTTAAAAAAATAAATGTAGAGTATAAGTTTGTAGTTATAGAGTATAAGTTCCCAAAAGATTTTAATTTTGAATTAGACTTAATAGGTCTGCCATAGAATGTGGGTATTATGTGTAAATACTAGCAGAGTAACTTAGTGACAGTATATAGGGAGATTTTAATAGGAAAAAAAAATATCTACGGCTTTTAAAAAACTTTAAAAAAATATTTTAAATAAAACTTTTATACACTGAGTGTAATAGTATTTGTAATTTAATTACTTTTATTTTTAATTAATTTTTTTATAAATTTACTTATTTTTTTAGGAGTTATTACATTTTGGGTGTTAAGAGAACACTACACTATAAAAAGAAATACAACAAGTATGGAATCATAATTTATTGTTGCTAACTTCAACTGTTCCCACATATCCTAAATTTGGTTTTATGTTCGAAACATCACTGTTCTTAGTACGAAAGTAATATCCTAACAAGAAAGAAATTTTTAAAATTAATAATAAATTTTATTGTTTTTTTACGTTTATTCCTAAAGTAGGTAATTGTGTAAAAGTAAAACAAAAAATAAAACTTATTGGCTTTTGATTACTGATCGGATTCAAGTACACAGTTGTCGTTCTCACAGCTCACAAGGTCGTTAGCATTGTTAGTAGATCATTATCAAGATAGAGGTTTCATTGAGAGTAATACAATTTCCACGTTAATCATAGATTTACTACAAAACGGTGGAAAATCCGAACCTGTCTAATTTTCTTTTCAGAACTATTAAATTAATAGCCCAAGCTTACCATGTGCATTGTGCGCCAGTAGATTTCCACGTTGTTAGGAATTACAATATTTCTCCGTAAAAGCAATGATTCATGAGAATGACGAAGATCATTGTGTCCGTCTGGAGATATCAGACTTAAGAATTTTTTAAAAGTATATCGGAATCATGAGGGGAGATTGAAGGAGGTACAAATTCCTGACAGACCTCTTTTCATTTATTCAGTAAAAATAGCTAACATTTAGCTATACCTGGAGGTAAGTTTAAATATTTTTGTCTGTCAAAGGATTCTCATGTAAACATATTTGAAAAATACAATGATAAAAAGTTCATTGTTTCCTGAGGGTCCGTAGCCCTACACGGATGATTTTTCAATATGACCGCTGTATATTTTTAAGTTTATTGCCAATAAAATTCTCCTAAAGAATAACAAGAAGCTGAAATAGCATAACAAACTAATTAAAAGCGCATTTAACGAGCCATTGATTTATTTTTAAAAAACGAGAAAAACTCTTCAATTTCAAGGTTGCAATTTTGAATTCAAACGTCTTTTTTTCAATTTTAACCACCTTTTAAATATTGCTCAATTCAACTAATTTAAGCATCCACTTAAATTTTTCAAAGATGATATTGGACCGCCACTAAATCGGGGTTTCAGTTGGGCGGTTTGGTCGGAAAGGATTGCTTTATAAAATGTATACTGAGTATAGCTTTATCGTCATTTTTAATAGCCGGGGCAGATTGATGCATAATTACTTATATTTCGAGGTTTAAGATCAAGTTTTATTATTTTTATGTTTTAATAAATATTGTTTGTATAATTAAAGTAAAATCTACAGGGAGACATGTTTGTAACATCCGAGAAAAATAAACGAAAATTCTAATGGTGAAGGGAAAGCAGTTGATGAAATTTATTTAAATTAATACTTAAGCTTTTTCATACTTATCCCCAGCTAATTTCCGAATTATATTTATTTTAGCCACTTTTTAAATACTGCTCGATTAGACTATCGGAATTTTCCCCTTTTCGTTTTAGGCAAATGTCTCAAAAGTGATATGGAAACGCTGCTAAATCGGGGTTTTAGTGGGGCAGTTAAAAAAACAGCAAGTTGTTATTAACACTATAGAACACAGATCAAAATTAAACTATTGATAACCTTGTCTGAACTGTATATTTTATGGTGTGCTAAAAGTGAAAATGAACTTTTTTTTTTCTTTCATCAAGTTCTAATTTTACGGAAGTCCTTGCTATGTAGTGCCAGTTTCGTAGCACTAAATCATGACACTTTTCACAGTTCTTTATTTATTTAACCCTTCAAATTCAAAATTTCATTGAAATAAAAATGTTTAAAGAATACTAAATGTTGAAAATTAAGTTATGGTACTTTTTTTTTTTTTGTTTTTCTTTGGATAGATTTATTTATTGATAGATATTACAAACTGCCACACAGTTGTGGGCAATAGGTAATAGTGATGGATGATCTCATACATACTAAAATAAAAAAAAATAAAAAAAAAAAAAAAAAAACTCTCTTAAAATATATACAAACAAAAGAATAGACAAGATGAACATAATCAAACTATCTGTATGAAAAATAAATAAATAAAATAATATAATGATAAAATAATATATACAATATTTACACAATCGACCTGAGGATCCCTGAGCACACTCTATCCCCCACGTGTGAAGGGTAGAGCAGAGCTCAAGAGATCCCAGCGCATCCCTCTCGCTACAGCACTGGTAGTGAGCCAGTGGAGGCTGAGCAAGTGCGCTAAAGCCGCAAACACTCAACTTGAGTGGAGAATCTGACCATTGCCAGAACTACAATTGTCCATTTTTATTTTAATAAGTCTCTTGGCCACTGCCGTTTCAACCTTCTAGGTGGGCTGTAGGGATGGGTGGAACTAGATAAGGTAGTTATGGTACTTGACTTGATTTAACGAAAAGCATTACAAGTTACAACAAATTTAACATTATAAAAGTTTTAATTTTGTCAGTTACCATGTTTCACGTACAAACGTCTCAAATGCTTTTTTATCATCTCAAAAAAATACATATAAATTTTTGTTATAGGTGTTAAATAACTTGAATTACTGACTGTCATAATAGGCGGATTCGTAAGTCTATATTTACTTGCTGAGCATATTTGGTACGTCACTTTCTCTTCTAGCTAACGGGAAAAACTTAATTTTAGTTTAGTGAAATGTAGTCTTAGCCATTTGGCAAAAAGGACCAATAGGTCCACTTGCCGGACTTGTTCCCCCCACCATCACCAGTACCAGTCTTAGCAATATTTTTCAGCAAATTTTATGTTTCGCATTCATGGAGCAGAAGAGAGGAGGAAATATTTAGATATTTAAAATATAGAAAATGTGTGTTCTAAAACAATAGAAACTGAGCTGAAACGCGTGGTTGCAGTACAAACGCCCTTTGTTATATGTTACCAAATACCATCATTCAAGGGGTTGGTCACAAATTCAGGCCAACTTGTGTCGCCTAATCCAAATAACCCATTCTTACGTTTGCGTTTGCGAGATGTTGCATAGTTTGGCAAAAGTGAAGCATTAGATATAAGCACCATTAGATATGTGTGCCTTACCTTTAACCTGCCACCAACGAACAGAGGCTACCATTCCTAACTTTTCGCTAACTACTAGGACTTTTTTTAAAAATAAAACTAACCCCACAAGGCATGCCTTTCAGGTAACGGACAAATTAGTTTTACTGGTGACAGCTGCCGAAGGGATCTGTGCAATTACTATTGCCAAGATTAATAGTTGTCTCTGGGATATCGAGGAGTCGCAGGATTATATTGCGCTAGCGAGGGTACTGCGGGCAGCAAGCCACCATACACAAATATTAGCATTATATTTATACAAAGTTCATTCCAAATAAAAGTTCTACATCGCCTTTTAATGTGGCAAAAGTCAAAAAATTTGGCCCCAACATAAATTAAACCGAAAAGTGATGGTTAATCATTTCAAATTGCTTTCAAGATTTGTCCCAATTACGGAAACCGGAATCGCGGCTTCTTAATGCGTACTTCTTCTTAAGTTCCGTACTACTTAATGTAAAAAATGAGAAACGGGATTCAAACCCGGGATTTTGTGATTAGTCCACTTTGTAAACAATTTTAACATTTTTTTACAAAATTACATACTTCCCTATTCAATGCAAGAAGAAAAATATAGTGCTGTTAGTCCAGTTTTATATGTTTTTGAGTTCGGTTTTTTTTCCAGAACTAAAAAATTTCAAACGAAATCTGAAAGAATGATCACTGTTTAGTTCATTATAAAACACCAAAACTGTTTTTATACACATTTATTATGAGCACATAGCATTGCTGTTCAATTGTTTTTATATAACCTGCTCATGCCTAACCTTACCAAAGATATGATATTTTAATTTTACGTCTCCCATCCTTAAAGAAAATCAAGATATAATAAATAAAGCTATAACTCACAAACTAAATAATAAAAATGAAACTAATTCTCAAATACTACATTATACTAAATTTTGACAGATAATTCAAACAATAATATAAAATGAAACTAATTCCTAAATACTTGTTTTGTTCATTATAAAACACCAGAACTGTTTTTATACACATTTATTAAGAGCACATAGCATTGCTGTTCAATTGTTTTTATATAATCTGCTCATGCCTAACCTTACCAAACATATGATATTTTTAATTTTACGTCTCCCCTCCTTAAAGAAAATCAAGATATAATAAATAAAGCTATAACTCACATACTAAATAATAAAAATGAAACTAATTCTC
>NW_027111872.1:258710-258829 GCF_000696795.3 Halyomorpha halys
TTTTAATTTTACGTCTCCCCTCCTTAAAGAAAATCAAGATATAATAAATAAAGCTATAACTCACATACTAAATAATAAAAATGAAACTAATTCTCAAATACTACATTATACTAAATTTT
>NW_027111872.1:258955-280626 GCF_000696795.3 Halyomorpha halys
TAAAGAAAATCAAGATATAATAAATAAAGCTATAACTCACATACTAAATAATAAAAATGAAACTAATTCTCAAATACTACATTATACTAAATTTTACTCCATCTTATTATTTTACTCCTCTCCATCTCCATATTATTTTACTCCAACTTAGGCATATTTTATGGATATAAAATGTCAACCCGCCCAGGCCGGATTTTAATTTACGAGAACACTAAGTTAGTGCTCAACACGCTCGGTTACAACGGCTTCAAACAAAGATTTAATAAACCAATTTAGAACCTTGAACCTTAAAAGATACTAATTGGAAAGACATCGGGCCTAGAAAATCTGCCCAAAGACATAAATAGCTTTACAATTCATAGAAGTTTACGCCGGACAATCAAGATTGATGTTTTTTTTATTTATTTATTTATTTTTAAATATATTGTAGGCTTGAAATACACATTAAGAAAAAATACGTGTATCTAAACATTAAATACATATTTAACAATGCAGAACAGGACGTAATTAAATTAAAAACGGGTACAACTTATTTTTCTTAAATAAGAATTTTCCAATAAGAAATAAGAAAGATTCCATTATGTAGCGCCATAGCTTGAATTAATTCTGATTTATTTTTCTAAGAATATTAACGTTACCTGTTTTGTGAACGTAAATTGATATAATTTACAAACACTAAGCTAATGGCCCTTTTAAGTTTTATTTCTTTATTTTTTAAATAACGACGAAGATAAAGTGTAACGACGTCAAGGAACATAATAACTTCGAAAGGAAGAAACCACTCTTATACAATCGAGCGCAATATAAAAATTGTTGACGCTGCTACTGTAAATACCTCCATCTCGTGTATTATAAACAATTTAACAGTTTAATCAAACTCGATATCTTTAACTTTATGTAGGATTGTTAGTTTCTAGTAATTAGCAAATAACTGTACTTAATAACGGGATTAAAATATCCTTTTACATAGCAGAATTATCAATTAATTTAAAAACAAGGCTCTTAATATATGCAATATTATTATTTGATGCAAAATATTTAAGAAACTAAAAGCGAGCAATGCCGATTGTAAATGAGATTTATAAAAAGTAATGTTAAATTAACTTACTAAAATAATGATGGCCTTCAGTTTTGTTGAAACTCACCTGAAACAAAAATAAAAATATTGTTAATTTTATTACTTCCAAAAAAATAAGAAATTTCTTAAAAAATGCTGAGATGAAGAAAACTTGCAATTAGAATTTATTACCATTCTATATTTTGTACTTGTACAACGTTTTACCCTATACTAATGTACTATTGTATCCCAAAATCGAATACAATTAAAATTCTTGTAATATTTCACTCATATTAGTCAATTTTATCAATTTCCATTGTGAAAATTTGTCATTTATATACATATAGTTTAAAACTATACGTATATTTTACAACCTCATTATTTAAATTAATGTCCTTCACTATGTCCAAAGAGGAGTACATTAGTTTGTGCTACAGAGAAGAATGAATGCACCACTTGTGAAAGACATTTTTTTTTTAAATATCTTTATTGAAATTTACAACTGTATATTACATAATACATTTAGTAAATATGATCTTAGTTAAAATGGAGTGTTACAGGCGTGCAGAGCAACTACCCATTGGTAGCACTCTAATGACATTTTACATTAGCTGGTCTCGTGGCCATCTTCTTTTCAAGCGCCTCGGAGGATTGTCAGGAATGGAAGAGGATGCAAGGTTAAAAACTAGGGGGTGTGAAAGACATTAATTTAAGTAATGTGGTTACTAAGAATATTAAAACTAAATGAATAAAAATGACAAAATTTCACAATGAAAATTGATAAAATTGACAAATATGAGCTAAATATTACAAGAATTTTAATTGTATACATATAAAATATAGATAATAATTATTGATAAGATTGAATTATTTGTTACAATTTCAGGAAACAATAGTACATGAGTATGGGGTAAATTCCGAAACGTTGTACAAGCACAAAATATAGAATAGTAATATTAATTAATAATAGTATTAGTAATATTATATTAAAATTAATATAGTCAACTTTCTAAATAAGAAAACAAATCTGGAAATAGGAACAATAAGTAAATATCAAAAGTTTTATATATATGTTTGCATCATGTTTCTTAAAAAGAAATTATTTCAAAAATTAAAAAAAAATCTTAATTTTCTTAAGTTTGCTCAAATCTAATATCACTAACAAATTTGAAAGCAATGGCTACTTTTTAGATTTTAATTTGAAAATTTAACTCAAGTCAGGCCTCGATGATGAGACTATAAGACAATAGAATTTAAAAATTTCTGTAAACAATACATTGAGGAGAGACAACACCACTTCTTGATGGAAGTATATTAATTAAAACAAGTATCAGTAATAAACAGGGCTTAACTGAATCATTATAAAAAAAAAAGATACTGTGTACCTCGACAAAGTGTTTTTCTTGAGTCAGTGTCAGTAGGGTCCAATCATTTTTTTTATTTTGTTTTAAATTTTCCTAAGATTATATCGTAGGCCTATGGTACTTTTTGATAAGCATATTACTAGCTTTAGGTTTCCCTAGTAGAGAAGATAACGTCTATATATGGTGTGGTAGTGGTTTGCTCATTGGTATATCACTATATTACTAACTTCAGGCACCCCGATTTGAATCCAGCTATAGTCAAATAATTAATTTGATTCCCTATAGCCGTGTTCAGAAGCCACCAGTCCAGTGGGTTAGAAAGCTCTCCAGTGTCAATCAGCCTCATAAAGTGGGTGGGTACCCTCAAATGATAAAAATCTAGCGGTTGAGCGTGATTCTGAACAAATCACCGCCTTGAACAACTGTTAGTCTTGTGACAGTACTTCCTTACAAAGTACTGCACCTCTGACCAGTCATGGGCTGTAGCGAAGCGTTACAGATTTATCTAATACATATTTAATAAAATTCAATTTCACAACAATTGTTTCAAAATATGTTTACTAAACACGTTTCTATAACTAATGAAGTGTTTTCGATGTAAGTATGCACTGTCATATTTAATAAAAAAGAAATATCACAATTTAACCATGAAAAAACATTTGATGAAAACCTACCAATGATTTTTATCTATCATCTAGGATCATAAAGATTTTTGAAACTTTATATACATTTGATTAAACTTCCTTACAAAGTACTGCACCCTTAACCTTTCATAGGTTGTAGTGGTACAATTCTTTTTAATTATATAATATTTTTTCTAGCTAAATAAAAATAAGTTTACATTTGACAATATTTAAATTTGACATTTAAATTGTTTTTCTTTTCTCCTATAAAGTAACAATCCTCATTACAATCGATCAATAAGATTATTACGTGTAAAGGGGAAGATGGTAACTCAATGATGGTAATGGCCAGTTACCATCTTCCCCTTTACACGCCACAACCCCTGATGAAGACCTGAAACTCAGGTCGAAACGTCGGCATAAAATAAATAAATATGGTTTTGTTTATTTATGTTGTTCTTTGCTGACCGCACCCCCCGACAAACTTCTTCAAGGAAAGAATAAGATTATTAATATTAACGATGTTCTCCATGTAGTTTTATTAAGGCCCATATCTAGATATTTAGAACTTCATCCAGCTACGTTCAAACTAACTCGAGGAGGAAACTTTCGAGACATTTTCAGATTTTATTCTTACTGATCTTCAATCATTAAAAGATAACTTAGTAACTAAAATAAATTTAGATAAACTACTCTTGTACCAAAGAACACAAATTAATTTAAATATGGTGATTCTATAAACCTAAGAGTTATGAAATGAAATTATTAAAATAGTTCTTACATTATTTATTCATATTCTATTACTTTTTTTTTATAAATATTCCTAACGAATAATTAACAGTGCGCAATGTATTAAATATGTATATGTTTCTTCTAGTATATAGAATTAATTCCTAGTAATATTTAAATAAAATATTGATAGGGAAAAACCCCTTGAAATCATTGAGATTGATTTAAAAATTCATTATCTGAAAAACATATAAATCTCTGTAAACTAATAAAATATGGACTTTTTTTTGTTTATGTATGTATGAACTAACGTCATTGAATTTAAATTGGTAATTAGAATAAAAAATACTACCTGGAAATTTGTATTATTTTAATTAAAAAATAGTCCTTCAAGAACTTGTTATTTTCCTTTAAATCAACAATTTAATGTTACATACATATGTACAAAAAGTTAACATCCAATACCTCGACTACCATCACTCCAGTAGACCTCCAATCGACAGTAAAAGGTTTCTTTTGATGGTGAAGTCTCATATTATTAAATATTGATGATCGTTCTTATAGGCCATCTTCTGGGCGAAGGTTTTGACAAAAAAGTTAAGAACTAAGTGGGCTCGATTTTTTTTTATCACCATTTCTAGCATACTTGGGCGGAGGTATGTTAGATAGGGTATGTATGTCTTATATCAGTAATCCTATAGGTAACTAACCTATTGTAGCCAGAGTGAAGGGGTCGAGTTTTCATTTATATGGGTCCAACACAAAATAAAAATGAACCCGCCCAGTCTTGAATCGAACCAGCGCCGCTGCATGCTAGGTTGTTAAGTTGAGTCTCAACACAATCGGCTATAAGGGCCTTTTAAGCGCAGGTGCTACTCACTTTTATCATACAGAGCGTTTTTTTTTTTTTTGATTGTTTAAAATCAATCTGAAATTCTTCCAAAAACGAAGCTGCCTTCACTATCGCAGCAGACCCTCAAAGTTGTAGTTTATTTTACCTATTTCGGTTTAATCTTATAATAATAGAAAAAAAATGTGATACTTACTTTTCGAAAACAATTTTTAGCAACAGTTTAATTTTTTTTTTAATGGATATTTATAAATATCAAAGCAATTTTATAATTTTTAACTTTTTCTCTGTGCTCTATTTGTAGAGGTTAAATCTGTTTTTTCTTTATATAAAGTAAGTCAAAAATCTTTTAGTTTTCATATATATAAAACAAAACCCGGTATGACGAACATCGAAATGCAGGATAATTAAATTGTTCTTAAAAATGTTGTATTTTATTATATAACAGCGTATTTAAAACAACTTTTATTAATAATTTATTTATTCATTCCACCTCTACCCCTAAGGGTCATTGGTGGATCTAATGACAATATATATAAATATAACTTAAGTATTGCCGAAAGCAAAATGTTAAAAAAGAGAAGAAGGAATAAGATCTGATACGCTTGAACTGTTGTAAAATACTGGCTTTATTGTGTTTGGTATATCTCTTACATACATTCGATCAGCTGATCTCTTCAGTCAGCTGACATCGAAGTAACAGCTGACTCAGACCGTAAATTATATATATATATATATATATAAAATTGCTATTAATTATTGTCTTAATATGTGGTAGATTGTTAATAAACAATTTTTACAAATATTTTACAATAAACAATTTATTTTGAAGACATTGTAGCAACATCAACAATATTTGTCCCAGTATAGATTCATAGTGGGTTTCTTAAGCTGTAATTCCTGGACTTGACCACCCCAAATCGATGAGCAGTGGGAAATCCCCAGAGGACCGGATCCCAGCTGGGAAATGCTACCAGTCCCTGAGGAATGATAATGGCCTTCCCCGACTGGAAGAAACCTGTGTTCATTCTGCAATTTAAGTTTGTTTATGATTACAGTTCTCATTAGAGCAACCAGCATTAAGACGAACCCGTTTCTACAAGCTCGAATCATTCATAAATACAAAACACAAAGTAATAAAATATTTATAATTTCATTCAGAAATTCATAAAATGTTTTAAAACAATCGAATTATTTTTGCATTGATCAATTCGGAAATTTTGTGCTACATTTATTACAATGAATTATGTATGCATAATTTAAAAAATACTTTGATATTAGTTAATTTGGGTTGGTTATTGTAGGAAAAAATTACAATGAATTTAAGGATCATAAAATTTCCTTGAAGAAAAATAGGAGGAAAAAACAAAGATTTACTTGAAGAACGTCCCTCATTGCTCTGCGGGTGTAGTGTGAGTTGCCGCCGTATTGATAAGTGCCCACAAATTTCCTTGTTAAGTATGATTAATGAAAATTTTTATTCAGGCGAAAATTCAACAAAAAAGCGATTAGCTAAAAAATGATCCACTAGCCAAAATATTTAACTAGCTATATAAATGGCAACTACAACAAATCCTCTCTTAAATGTAACAGTCCTAAAATAGCATGTTATGTTAAGTTTATATTGTTTATGCATTTATTTCTTTTTTTTTTCTATATGTATATCTCCAGTCTACCAACCCGAAGGTTACGAGATCGAGTCCCCGGCCCTACCCGGGATTTTTTCAAGCATATAAATATGCAATATTCACTTACAACCTTCCCCCGGGCATTTGTAAGGCCCGTAAGCCAATGGGTGGCACTCACAAAAATAGCCGTGGGAGTGACCAACCCACCTTATGAAAACCTTGTCACGAATTTGTATTTGCTACGTACATCGCGCGAGGCCTTGGACCTCTATGGTCTGTTGCGCCAATAATAATAATATCTATATATTCCTGTGCAGGTTTTATATTTACATTTTTACTATAATTCCTTAATTAAATAAAATTTTATTTATGTGTAACCAGACATCGTTTTATTGTAAGAAGGAGACTCCATAATTATGTAAAATAATTTGCTAGTATTATCACCTTGAGGCGTTGCATCAGCCACCAAATTCTAGATTGTTTTAAATAATTAAATCTTAGATCCAAAGGTGTGTATATATATTTAGACATATAAATTTCGTCTTGTCTAAATTAAAGTAAAATATTTTTCTTTTTTATATTTTTTGGTAAAGTAAGAGTCGTGTAAAGCTAAGTTTGAAACCTGAAGCGCCAAGCGAAAACCTGTAAGCTGGAAAAAAAACTCGGAATTTGCAATTTTTTATTTTGTCTAAAAATCACCTAAATACTCCCTACTATCAAAAGTTGTATCTATCACTATTCCAAATTGCATAGAACATCCTTTAAAAAAAACTGATCAAAATTAAATTTACAACTAGTATTATAGTACTAAAACGCATATATTGCTAAAACGCATGTTCTGGCCCAACTATACTTTATTGCGATTTACATAATAAAATAAAGAAAGACGACTAATGATCTGTGGATGGATTGCAAGGTAACGCAATCACGGAAAAGTGAGAAGGAAGGATCAATAATATACAAAGGAGATAAAATACAAAATTTTCTATATTTTTTTTTTTTTAGTGGATTACAAAAAACGCTAAAAATAAGAATAAATAGGTAAAAAAACGAGTGTACTTGTAAGTACTATAGTACAGGTACTGTTAATGTTTATGAACTTAATTAAGGTTTGCCGAGTGCACATTAAAAGAAAGTTTACGTTCTTTTGAATGGCGATAGATCAATTGTTATATAAGATATTTTCCAAAAAAAAAACTTTGATCTTAATTGAACAAGGTGGCTGCTTTTTTCTATATTTAATATGTCATACTAAAAAATATATTGTATATCTTAATTAAAAAAAAAATTTGGCAAGAAAAAAGTTCATACGATGTGACTGTTTTTGGAAGAAATTCTTCTATCTAATAATAATTTATTACCATAACTATTGACCAAAAAAAAAAAAATAAAAATTCGCAAAGTAACTGGACTATTTGGTACGAAATGCCTAAAACTAAAACGTGAACATTCAGCTGAAACCTAGTAAAAAAATAACTTATTGTATTACTTTATTATATTGTTTGTTTACAGACTTATAGATCTGTTACAGACTTGTTGATTTGTCCACTTCGGTCTATGAAGTTTGATAATTTTAATTCTTCGCACGTAGTTGTGTGGTGTATCTTTGTTTAATCAATTATCCATCTATTTTTAAGATTCTTACCAACTACTGTGGCCTTTACAATTCTGTAGAATCTCCCTGAAGGACATATATGTGGCACCAGTCTGTGTATCTTAACATAGTTTAATATGTCGATACATTGAAACTTAGACGATTTATTATCCTTTTTCCCACATATTTTAGAGTGAGGAGAAAATCTATTTACGTAATTTTAATTTCAAAGTATTTGGCAAAAACACAGAAAATATATTTAATCAAATTAAAAACAATAAAAAATAATCAAACATACACAATAATTAGATAATAATAAAATTTTATCTGAATTGATAGTGATACAATTGTATTTACATTGATAATAGCAACAGTCATAACAAAATAAGCTAATTGAAACAATGGTTAATAAAACTTTACAATCTTAGGAGTAAAGGCAAATTAATGTTCCAAAAATATTGGACAAAAAATACTAAATTATAGGGTATGAAGTTATTGAAATGTGGAGTTATGAGATACAGAGTGAAAAAAAAAACTAATGTAAAGATAAAAAGTATTGAAATGAGCAAAGTAATGATAATAGTGTACACAGTGATAAAAAATGATAACTATAAGGTAAAAAAAATTTATTGATGATAATAGAAAAGTTGGAATAATAACGAAAACCCTAAGTAACGAATAAAAGTGGATAAAAAATAGATAAATAAAAAAAAATCAATGAAAAGGAAAAAGAAACAGAATGATGTGGTTAAAAGGATGGGGGATTAATTTTTATGGGATTCTAAGTGTAAGTAAATCGATACCAAGATGACCCTCTTTTGGACGTAAGGAAAATACCACAAAAATAGTGGTATGGCCAAAATCAAATGAATGATTAAGCGTCAGGGCGTGTTCTGAGAGTTTAGAGACGGCTTGATATAAAATTTATTATATATAATGTATATAACGATATAAAATATTATTATCACTATCAATAAAAATAAAGTAATTAAGAATGGAGGATATATTAATCTTGCGTGACAGGAATTCGTGGTCAAACTTCAGTCGGAACAAGTTTAACACTTATGATGGTAGCAACCGAAGAAAGTCGGAACATTACAAGTCTACAAGAATAGTGATGGATGAATGACCAATGATTGAGGTGCCTACATTAAAAAAAATTTTCTAAAAACATTTATAGATTACGACGTCCCGTCAGCATTTTTTCAGGAGAACTGCCATGAATTAATATAAAAAAAGGTTAGAAACTATGATTATGAAGTTAATAATGGAAGAACAGGTAAATGAGGTCACAATGTGCCAAGTGGGGCGAGAATAGCCAACATGGATTTCAGCAAATAAGACCTCTCTAGTTTAATATTAGGAAAACTATTAGTTTTCCCATTTTGTCAGAGTTGATTCTAACCTTGCTTTTATATTTATTCAAGACAGCCCTCCTGACGTTCATAGCATCGTTTAGTAGCGGCTTTATCCTTGGTCGGGAAGCATAAAATAAGAAAAAAATATCAAAATTAAATAAAATATTCTCTTTATGAGAAAATAAAACGACTAGGGCATTATGTGTGGGACGATAATCCGTAAAGCTAACTGAATAAAATATAACAAACAACACTAACCTAAAGTAGTTCAAATATTCACACTCGAAGATAGGAAATAGCATTGATAAGAAAGATTGTTCGTCTTCCCGAAATCCCCCAAGTACAATATTACCTAACAACAAAACGGATAATTAAACTTTTTCTATTTTTATAATGAGGTGATTGTCGGCGGTGCGGTATGCAAAGTTACACAAATAAACATAACTTATTTATCGGTGCCTTAATGGCGTTTCGATCTGAATTCAAGGCCATTATCAGGACTGGAAAAATAAAACGAGATTACAACTTCCATTCAGTGAAACATAAAAATAATAATAAACAAACTTGGAAATATACATAACAATAAATTAAGTAGATGGTTGTTAACTGATACTAATAGAAGATCATGTACTAAAATATAATAATGTAGAGGTAAGAATTATAAAAAATAATATTAAAAAACAGACAGTGTTCAAATAAATAGAGAAATAAACATAATGAAAGGTGCAGAAGAAAATGTTAATGATGAGTAATGGAATTATGTAAAATATTTAAGAAATGTCTAAAAATAATTAAAAACAATTTAAACCAACATAATGAAATCTATGAAAGAAAAATATATATATATATGTATGACACAACGGGCAAGAAAGGAAATGGAATATATGTTAATAAGTAAAAGATAAACAGTAATATAGATGAGTAGAAAATCAGTAAGCTAAAATAAATACAGAATATCCGGAAGGAAGAAACAAGAGAGAAGAGATATGAGAGAGTGGTAAAAAAGGAAGAAATATTTATAAAAGAAAGAGAAATTTACTTACTTAGGTGAAGATTCTGTTTTTAGAGAGTGGGGACAAACTTGTCCGGTAGATAGAGGGTATAGGAGTACTAAAAATACATTAAAACAAGCGGAAATTGTTACCGGCATGCATAACTAAATATGAAAGACCGTTTCGATAAAATAAAGAAGGAAGTAGAAAAAAATAAAATTAAAGGTTTTAAAATAAAAATAAAAATAACAAGTGTGAAATAAATAATTATGAGAACGAAGGTCAAATAATTGTAGAAAGTATATTTGAGCTGAATAAAGCATAAAGATGAGAAAATAACAATGAGCTATAGACGATAGGTGTCTGTAGAAAATAATAAAAGGCGAAATGAACGTAGAAAAGGCAAGTCAGTAATATATTACTTATATATTAATATATAACATAATAAGGAATTTTGGGGAGAAAAAAAATGGGTGTTTTAAATAAACCGACTGTATGAAAATAGGCTAGGGATAGGAACAAATAAATAAGTTTTGTTTATTTGTGTTCCTTTGGTGACCGTGCCCCAGACTTTTTCGAGTTTTGTTATAAATCTACTAAACAAGGTACAGCAATAGAAATTACAATAGCTCAAAGGGTCAATGAGACCACGTTAAAAACTGTCATACATTCCTTATTACAAGATTAATAAATAAAATATAATTAATCTAGCTTACTTGTCCTAATGAATAGATGTGAAACCGGAGGATGTGATATGAACATTGTGCCTATAAAATGTAAAACCAACAAAAGACTGGTCCCAAGTTCGTGTGTGGTTAAGCCATGCCATTATACTTTTACATTATAGAGAGAGAAATGTTTTATTTTTATAAGCAGTGCTGCCCAAATATATTGGGTTGCTTCATGACAAAGCAAATTTATCAATCCATTATCAGACAATATTAATACATTTTTATTTTTTGGGGGGAAACTGGGGTGGCTCAGTGGTTAGGTACTGTGCTACTAACTCCAAGGACCCAGGTTCGAATTTGGCTGAGGCAGATAATTATTTATTCTTTTACTCTAGGCGTGAGTCAACCCTGTGAGTTCGGAAGCCTTCCGGGGTCCACCAAGTCTCATAAAGTGGATGATACCCTTAATTTGGAAAATATCAGGGCCCTGTTTCATAATGAAAGCTAATAGTATTAGTTCATAGTACAAGTGTAGAAACTAGTGTGGTAATAATACTAATACTTATTTTTTTCATGGTAGAAATGACTATTAGTGATATTACAGGAATTAAAAATATTAAAGTACAAGTTACTATTGTACAAGTCAGTGTAATTGAATTAAGATAAATCTACAAGACTAATAGTATTAGTTTGTACTTTATTATGAAACAGGCCCCTGATGGTCAAGTGGGAATCTGACCAAATCACCTCCTAGCACAACCGTTGATCTTGTAACAGTACTTCCTTACAAAGTACTGAACCACTGACCCTACATGGGTCGTAACGGTACAGATTTATCATTATTTATTTATTAATATTTTTTCGGTTTTTTCTTTATTATACGTATATATAACACAATAGATTATGTCGTAATACGATTACCTAGCAATTACATCATAACTACATTTTATTCCCCTCGTTTTAATGTCTCATTTATTCCCTATTTCTCTTTTACAACCCATCACAGAAATTTGAAATTATTATAAAAAGTGTAAAAATACCTATTTAAATTAAATAAATCATTCGCAATAGAAATACACATTATCATTACCTCGAACTACTTCAACCCGCAACGCTTTCTGGTCATGATTTCTTCTGATAAAAATAAAACCTCATCCTACGTTTCATATTACAAATCTAAGCGAGAATACAATCTTGTGTAATCGGAGAATAACTAAAGGCTAAACATATATAGAAACCCGATATAGATATTTCATTGAAAGTTACACCAAAGTGGGTGAAGGTCACGCCTACAGGTGGATGCAAATGTTATTAGAGAATTTCCTTTCTCTGTAATTTATTCTGAAAAATTGGGGACCAGATTGTGGACTACCATCTAAAAGCTATAGTTTTTATGATGTGAGATTGGTATAACAAATGATCTGTTTTATAATAGATCGTCCACTACCGAGAACAATGTAATATAAAAACAAGTATATATTAAGTAGAGCCCGGATCTAAATTGAAAATGATATTTTGCGATTTTTGAGTTTATATAAATATTTTAATTCCAAAAATAAAGATTTTTTTCTCATTTAATCTATATTGAATATTTTCTGATTCTTCCCCCCCCCCCAAAAAAAAAATAATAATATATAAAAGGAAGATGGAAGAAAAAAAAAATTAAGTAATAATTAAACTATTTAATTAGAGGCTATGTGTCGTCCCACTTTGCAGAGTTTCATCAGGGCCTACAAAATGTAGAAATCACCAAATTTGGTTTTGTTTTTTTACCCCACTCGCTTCCTTTTATATGTTATACACGGATCTACCAAAAAAAATAAAAAAATAATAATAATAAGATAAGAGAAAGAGGTATATCCAACGCTAATTGAAACTAGATTTCATTTTTATTAGAAAAATATTTAAATCATTCCATAGCATCATATCTTTTATTAAAAGCCTAAATTATGTCCAGGTAAAATTTAAGAAGAAAATTTGAAATAGTGTTAAAACATCTTGTGTAATGCGTACATTACACAAATTTCACTAACCACACTTCATAAGTCCCTAGGTTTTCTGTAGATTACTGGGGGGTTCGGGTTGTAGTTATCGCTTTTTAGTGATTTTGGAAAAAAAAAAAAAACATGAAGAAAATTGCGAACAATTTTTTTTATTTTTATTTTACAAAAAAATCGTATTTTAGTGTTTCTCGAGGTGGGAATAACGAATACGATTTTTTTTCTGCCCAAAATAAGTTTAAAAAAAAAAAATAATGAAGCCGAAATCAGGAAAACATTGGGCAGGTCTGGGCTTTTACTGCTCGTATGTTTATCGTCGTATGATTTCCTTATTTCTCCTTTTGTTTATATAAAATTCTTTAATATTTTGCATTTATCTATTGATTTTTATTCCTAACAGTAAAAAATATTTATTTTATTCATATAAACAAAATTATAAGTATTTAAGTGAAAGATTTTTTAAAAAATCGTCATTTAAGCCCAATCAGACTATTTGATTGGGGATAAAACATAGCTGATATTAAAGAACATTTAATTGTACATTGACATGCTGAGTTTAATCAAAATCGTTAGAGCTGTTTTTGAGAAAATCGAAAAAAGTTTGAAAATCGATTCCATAAGGTGGTATTCAGGTCAGTCGATTTTATCATAAAAGTAGATGTAATTTCAGTTTCGTAGGAATTTTTGGTTTTGATCTAGGCTGCTCACACTATCAGAAGAATTCAAAACGAATATTTACTTCGAAAACTCGAATTCGAAATTCAGCACGATCACAATGCCTTCTCTCACTGCACACAGAGATAAGAGAAACTAAAAATCCACCTTATTCGATTCTACTATGCATTAAAAACAAGCTTTTCAACAAGGAATTCCCATTGAAGAAAATTGAGATTTTGAAATATCAAAACTTGAATTTTGGTTGTGTCGCATTTTTATGTCAAGTAATTATGCCAGTTTCGCCAGCTTATGTAGCTGTCAGTGCTTGAGCATATTGTGGAACGTGTGAGAATGTTATACACAATAGTGGTGCAAGTATTGATCCCTAAACCCCAAGACTGTATAACACGGTTTCCTCAAATGAAATTGAACTCCTAACCCTTAATTGGTTGCTAAGATACAGTTATTCGATAATTAAGGTCCCTTAGGTTCCAATTTTTATAAACGCTGTAGGTAGCAATAAAATGTCATCACTTATCAAAAGCGATGACCAGTCAAATTAATTATTCGCACTTCTTGAATATTTTTTGGTTAGACGATGGGCTTACTTTGTTGATTTCAGACGTTGATTATTAGCTCTCTACATATTATAGCCGAGACGCTGGAGTAGAGAGAGATATTGATCAGAACTCTGGAAGCTCACGAACTACCACCTGCTTCCAGCAATATATTACATCACCAATTGTCACGCGGCGATCAAAATCATTTACGTACGCCATTTAATACTGATTAAAGAGAAAACAAGTACAAGATCTCTTGGTAATGTGCAACAGTACATAAATAACGCATATTACACATATTGAACAATCCCATTACATTTAATACACCAAATTATGAATAAGAAAATAATAATCTTTTATAACTTAATGACAATTTCGCAGCCCTCGCACGGAAACTCAATCAGTTCCTTTCGAAACCAATAGCCGGCTCGAAATGGGTCAATACCATTTCTTGACAACCTTCTATTAACCGATATAATTAACAGTGATGAATTAGGAACGCTTTTAAATTTATTAAGGAACGCTAATATCTGTTCTTGCTAGATAGTATGTTGATGATGATGATTGTTACTTGTCACTATCCATTGATCGATTATTTTTCGAACAATGGATGTAATATACGCGCACTTTCGTTTAACGAAATTATAAATGTAGCAACTTATAAAATCTTAAGAACTATATGCTAATATTGTTAATGAGCCACAAACATTGCATATTACTCCACCAGGATTGCGTGCAGTAGTGAAAACTCTAACGAAAATTAGTATGTATTTCGCATAAGCTCTAATCTAAAAAAATAAGGAAAAAACTATGAAGAAGATGATAAGAGATGTGGTCAAGAGAAAACAAAAAATAGTTAACACCTATTTATAATCCGACGATTCGGCCCACTTTGAAGAGCCGCTTCTTCAGGGCTAAAAAGTTACAATTCGTTGAACGAAAAGAAGAAATAAAAATAGTATTAATGTAAAATAGACAATTACAAGAATATTAAAAAAAATGATTGGGCTGCCCATAGCTCAGTGGTTAAGACGCAGTCTTACCAATTTAATGTCTATTGGCGGTGCCGGTTCGAATCCGGCCTTGGGACGTTGAATTTTTTCATTGAGTGACGGTCCCACAAATTGAAGAACTTGGACCCCCCAACCATGGTTAGGCAGTATAGGAAATAGGAGTCTTGGCCGAAAAAAAAAATAAATAAAAAAAAATTACGCAAACCATTAGGTTTAAAATCAACTGGAGATGTAATAAAACGTAAAAATAGAAAAGCAGCAGATATGATAATACAAAATTTAACACACTAAAAGACGGAAAATAGAGATGTGATTTAAATCCTTTCTTTATTTTCTGTCTTTTAGTGTGTTAAATTCTGTTTTAAATTTTTACCTGTTCATTTTCAACCTAGTAGATTGCGTGATGATTTTTTGTTTTTTATTTTTATCATTGTCATTTATCATTTTATAATTTCAATTTTTATTTCTTTTTTCGTTCATTTGTATATCATTTTCTTTTCACTTATATTTACATAAATTTAATCCTACTTTAATTTACCTTATTCTCCTACTATGTCAAAATATTTTTACTTTTTCTTGTATCTTTTTAGCCCCGATAAAGCTTTACAAAGTTGGGCGAAATGACGACAAATAAATAGTTGTCAACTATTTTTTGTTTTCTTTTAATAACCCTCCCCCCTTACCAACATACGGTCAATCATTTATATATATCATTAGGAGAAAAACCTTTTTAAAAAATTCAGTCGTAAATGTCAAATACTTCTTCGAGGATTCAGTGATAGTAGTAGGATTTAGTAATTTTGGTGCTACAACAATATAAATATTCACCTATAGGTTCAATAGTCAACAAATACTTAATTGTTTAGGCCACCTCAGTCCCATTTGGTTGCTGGAGTAAATTAATATTTAACATTTTGAACTTTAAATACAGCCACTCATTTTACAATTAACTTTGCTGTCAGGACTATAATTTCGTTATAATTATAATTGATTATTAGACATTTTTCTGCGGTTTGTAGTATTGAGTATGGTCTTTTTTATTTTCTATTGCCATCTATTTAATACTTATACAGACATCTTAATAATTTAATTATTTTTTTACACCGTTTTTAAATTTTAAACATTTCACAGTCATAGATGCTTTAGATGATTTCTCAATCATACGCAAAAATAACATAAGTAACAGAAGGCCGGCTTGATAATTGTGAAATTATTAATGATGATTTTACAATCATACGGAAAACTGGTTTTAGTAACGGATAATCGGCTTGATAATTTTGAAATCATCAATTACGATTTTACAATCATGCGCAAGAACGACGTAAGTAACGGAAGGCCGGCTTGATAATTGAGAAATCATCAATAATGATTAGTCAATCATACGCAAAAATAACGTAAGTAACGGAACGCCGGCTTGATATTTGTGAATTTATTAATGATTTCACAATCATACGCAAAACTGATCTTAGTAACGAATAATCGGCTTGATAATTGTGAAATTATCTTTAATAATGATTTCACAATCATATGTAAAAACGACATAAGCAAGGGAAGGCCGGCTTAATAATTGTGACATTATTAAAGATAATTTCTCAATCATACGCAAAAATAACATAAGTAACGGAAGGCCGCCTTGATAATTGTGAAATTATTAATGAAGATTTTATAATCATGCGCAAAACTGACGTTAGTAACGGAAGTTCGGCTTGATAATTGTGAAATCATCTTTAATAATGATTTCTCAATCATACGCGAAAACAACGTTAGTAACCGATGGCCGACTGGATAATTGTGAAATTATTAATGATGATTTCACAATCATACGCAAAACTGATGTTAGTAACGGAAGTTCGGCTTGATAATTGTGAAATCATCTTTAATAATGATTTCACAATCTAACGAAAAAAAGACGTAAGTAACCGATGGCCGGCTTGATAATTGTGAAATTATTAATGATGATTTCACAATCATACGCAAAACTGACGTTAGTAACGGAAGTTTGGCTTGATAATTGTGAAATCATCTTTAATAATGATTTCTCAATCATACGCGAAAACAACGTTAGTAACCGATGGCCGACTGGATAATTGTAAAATTATTAATGATGATTTCACAAGCATACGCAAAACTGATGTTAGTAACGGAAGTTCGGCTTGATAATTGTGAAATCATCTTTAATAATGATTTCACAATCTAAAGAAAAAAAGACGTAAGTAACCGATGGCCGGCTTGATAATTGTGAAATTATTAATGATGATTTCACAATCGTACGCAAAACTGATGTTAATAACTTAAGATCGACTTGATAATTGAGAAATCATCAATAAACATTGTACAGTCATACGCAAAAACGACGTAAGTAACGGAAGGCATTCTTGATGATTATTAATGATGATTTCACAATCATACGCAAAACTGATTTTAGTAACGAATAATTGGCTTGATAATTGTGAAATCATCAATAACGATTTTACAATCATACGCAAAAACGACATTCGTAAAGGAAGATAGGTAGGAAGATCTGATAATTATGAAATCTTAAATAATTTAATAATTAATAATAGTAAATTGTTGATAATTTTATCAATACTGCCGCAAAGACTTGGTTTAGCCACATGGGGATAAAGTAATGGATTTCATACTCAAATTCAAATAAAACTGATTTTATGTTCATAGATTTTTTTTAAAGACCTATTATTATTAGCTTTTTAAAATTATATTCATCATTTTTTTTCTAAATAAGTAAATAAACAGAGTGAATGCCTCGATCGAATCTAGGAAACTATAAAAAGAACATCGGCAAAGATCCAGGATACAAACACAGATAATAGATAAAGTAAATAACGAAGCCAAAAGCAAACTTTCTAGAAATACATTTAATTTAAAATTTCCAACAAAATTACATATGTATGCATGTATGTTTTTACGAATTACGTAATGGTTTACACAAACAAAGTGTTTTCTCAATACTTGATTCAGGGACATTTAATTAAATGTCACCGAATCAATAATTCAATCACTTTTTTGAGTGCTTCATAATAATAATAAAAATAGGCATATATAAATTAAATTACTATACTTTTATTAATTTAAAAGTCATCAGATATGATAACATCAGCATAAATGCAAATACCTGTAACTGATTATATTAATAATTTATCAGTTATACATAATGCCAATTAACACCCAATCGCCAGCCAACTTGCAAGTCAGAAATGACGCAAATGGAAACGGAGAAATATTGCAGTTCATTAGTATACTTTAAATACCACATTATCGCAATTATATCCGATGTCTGCTAAGGAAAAATTTAAATAATCGTTATGATTGTTTGATCATTTGTTATAATTCAAAAACAAATAAATTTTGAGTTCTAAATGTTTCTTTTTGGCTTATGTTTCTAATTTGAGAACAGGACGTCTTACACAAATTGATCCCATAACCGTAAGGTCAATATATTGAAATGGAGTGGATTTAACAGTGTATGAATGCTTTTGACTCTAACTGTGTATTATCTCACAATCTTAAGTTAACTGGTTTTAAACCTCAAAATCTGTTTAAAAAAAGTTCATAAAAGTCCAATTTCGGACAGGAAATTTAAATTTACTTCTTCCCAATGGTTCAGAAACAGGAAAGTAGTAACTTTAATTTTTTTTTCAGTGTTGACATATTTTTTTTTCTAAGGAAGCGTTTTTTTTCGTTTTTTTTTCGTACTCCCCTGACGAAATAAGGAATTGAATACATATATATATATATAGGTAGGCGTTCGTAGCCGAGCTAGTTACAGCGCCAACTTTGAAGGCTATTGACTGCAGTGGTGCCGATTCTAATCTGGCTTGTGAGTTTGACTTTTATTTCTGTGGCGGTCCCATGAAATGTAAACTTGACCCCTCATCATGGTTAAAATAAAGTGTTAACTCGTAAATCTCCTCCCGTATGTCAAATAACCAAGGAGGTCAAACAATTTTTAAAAGAAAAAATTCTACTCTTATTTTTTTTTTTTTAAAGAAAATTTGTTGTTGTTAAATTAAAGAAAGAAAATTACGACGATTCAATCAGAAATTACGTAACCTTTATTAATTTTTAGTCAAGTCTTCAATAATAAGGCCCATCTGGAAATACGGAGTTGAGCGCTCCACTAAACCTTCGAATTCCTCTCGTACCCAATCTTTACAATCCAAAATCCTTCGTAAAATCCTCAATGCTCCTTATTTTGTTACTAATAAAACCATCCATAAAGACCTAAATGTTCCTTATGTAACCGATCTAGCCCGAACGCGATATTATTCCTTCCATAATAAACTCCCTAACCACCCAAACCCACTCGTTTCTAATCTTGTTTCCTCTTCTATTCCTGGCAATCCTCCGAGGCGCCTGAAAAGAAGATGGCCTCGTGACCTTATATTGTATCATGTCATTATGATCAAATTTACTGGTTGTATTGTTTTATACAGTTGTAAATATCAATAAATAAATAAAATAAAAAAAAAGTTAAGTCTTCCAACTCAACTGTAAATTTAATTTACATATAAATGATTGGTATTCATAAATGATACTGAGCTGGACAAGCGTGATGGAGCACCATCCCGCTACGGTCAATACAATAGTGTTTTTGTTTTTTTTTTGGAAGGGGAGAGATGACTTTTACTCGAAAGGATCGACAGAATAAATATCTTTGCTCCCTCTATAGGCAGAAGAGGTAGTTAACCTTTAGGGCAAGACGTCCTTTATTTTTCGTGTACATTGGATGTCAAATTCATTGAACGACAAGACATATAACAACTTAAAGTCAGATTATAAACATAAATATTAATCAAGTCTAAATTATTTATTTGCTATTCCTCTTTAACTGTGACCTTTATGAAAGCCCCTTCAAGTCCACACATTTCATACCGTCGAATTCAACTGTGCACAAGCAAATGGTGATGTTCTCAATTTACAACACACCCCTTAAGGTAATGCTACTCGATGGTGTTCCGTGTGCTATTCAAATTAACAAGAAGTATATTGAAGAGGCCATGAAAATAAATTAGATTGTCCATCCACTACTTTGCGGAATCCGTTTCCACAAGCGATTTAAGGCTACACCAAGGCCAACACGTATTTCGTTCGGGCAGTTGAACAAATTTCGGGTGACCTTATCTCAACAGCCTTCACGTCCTTGGTGTCAGGAGTGGGTGAATGATCACAAATCATTCATTCAAAATATTTTCTACCTTTAATTTTGAAAAATAATGATAATAATAAATAGAAGCAAGAAGAAAAATTAATACGTAGCTATCAATACTGAGTTTTTTTTGCAGTTATACTTCAAATAGTTTAATTGACTGTTTTTCTTGTTAGAATTCAGACCTTTTAGAATTTCACCAATCCAGTTTAACCGCTTTGGTGTATATTTGGCATTTTAAAAAAATACTAAAACTTCTGTAAATTTTTTACTTTACCGTATAGTCCTCAAGTATGTCCTAATAACGCTAGCCGCAACCCATGATTCGGTGACAAAACATTTTTCTTAGCTTACTAGTACAACACATTGAGGCAAATATTTTTATTAAATACTGTAATTTATTTATTTGTTAGTTTTTTCCGTTTAAACTTTTCGTAAGAGTAGTAGTTTTTATTACATTTACCCAAAGAAATTCACAAGGTGCTGATCTCTAGTTGTTGGGATAAAACTTGTTTTATGAAAAACTATATCTCAGAAACCATCAGACGTACATATATCTGCTAGCAATCAAATTAAAGCCTGTGTAACGACGTATTATAAAGTAGTTAAAGATAATTTATCTTCGTAGGAGTAATCATAGTATATCATAAAAACTACAACTGCTACGTAGATAAACGTCAATTAAATTTAATATAAAACTAAACTAATAAAACTAGTTAATAGCACATTAAACTAGGTTCACTGACATGAGTACGTCTAAAAATTCCTGAGATAGAGATTTCCCAAAATAACTTTTGATTTTTTATAAAAAGTATATCTCGAGAACTATTGAATGTAAATAGCTCTTTTATGGCTTATAGTCTAACAAGTTTACTCTATTAGGTTTTCTAGTGTTGTAGATAATTTTAAAGATATGAAGCTTCGAATAAAAAATTATTTTTTAAGGTTTTGAAACAATAGTCATTTTTGCTGGTAGCATGATCTGCTGGAAGACTTTTATTTCTTTATTATTAATGCAATAAAGATTCATAACAATGATAAAAACAATAAGCCTAAAGTCTTCTTCAATGAACAGTCTATCTAACGTAAAACTATTTTGGAATTGAATATCGGCGAAACTAAAAACCAACTTAAGAACCGCATTTCCCAGCACAAAACTTCTAAAAACTCATGTAATCCACTTGCATCTAAATTATCAGAACACGCATTAAACCCGAATCATACTTTTAATTTCGACAATCCTTCCATTCTTGCCACTGTCCCCAACCACACCAAACGTCTCATTTCAGAGTCCATTTACATAAATTTGACAGAGAATTCCGTCAATCATAAAATTGATAAAGAATGCATCTCCCTTACATATCGAAACATTTTGAATATAATAAAATCCACATAATACTTTGTTTTT
>NW_027111872.1:281516-292147 GCF_000696795.3 Halyomorpha halys
AAACGTTGGCTCATTAAAATAGTATATTTCTACTATTTGAGTTTTTTTTTTACCGCACCCGGACCATATTCCTTTCATCGTAAAACTATTTTCTTAAATCGGACCGATAGTTACTGGAATTACAGCGCTCAAAAAAATAAAATATATAAAAACAGTTCAGCTTTATACACTAGCTCTAAATATCGATATATTTTATTATTGCTAAAGTACTCGAGGACCATAAGGAAGATAAAGTTAAAATTTGGAGAAGATTCAGCAAGCGGATATGAAGTTTTGATGTAGTTAAAAAAATAATAATTAGAATAGAATAATAGTTAATAATCCCAATCAGACAAATATTGAAGATATTTTACAGGATAAAAACAAAAAAAATAATTATCGCAAAACAGATCTTATTAGATCAGGACTTATAAATTATAAATTACATTATCAGGACTTATAATTTATAAGTTATAAATTATATTATCAGGACTGATAAATTATAATAACGAACGCTTCTATCTAAAATTATAAGCCACAAAATGTCAGTAGACAAGCGAGTTATAAATTATAAACGTACATTTTTTTTTTTTTTTTTGTCAAAATAAATTAAATATGTAGACATTAAACGAGAAACCTTCAGTTATCATAATGTATACAGAAACATTGCTGAAAATTGCTAGTTATTCTTATTCATGTTTTGTAAACATTCCAATTCATTAAAAATAATTAAATGCCTCTTAAATTCTAATTTATTCTTGTTAAATAACGATGTGAATTTAAAATATCTCATCGTAATATTTAAAGAGACAAAACCTTCTTAGTCACTAATAGCTCATAAATGTTTTCAAATAGAAAATTAATGTAAAGGAATAACTGAAGTCGGCTATAACTGAAATAGCTTTTGCTAGAAGGGGAATTATGAGACAGAAGATTTATGACGTGCTAAAAACTGGTTAAATCATTAATTAAGGATTTCATTTGTTTTTTTAATTTTATTCATTTAAAAAATTACATCCAACATGTATCTATTGTTCGGTGCTAAAATAACACATAAAAATAATAGAGCTATGTGAAATGTAATTATTACAATTTTGGCTATTAGGGCGTTGTGGAAGCTATACAATTTTTAAACTAGATAAGTACAATATGAATTGATCTCAAGTGATTCAACTAATAATTTAATTAGCAACTTTAAAATTAACATAAGTAAATAAAAAATAATAATAATTAAATAAAAAATAATAATAAAAATAACTGAAAGGATTTTGAAGTGAATAATAAAGCTGTAAATTTACAATTAGGGAATTAATATAATGGTAATCAAACAAGATGATACAGAATATGATAAATATAAGAATCCAATAATAGCTAAATAAATAATATTTATTATTAAGCACACATTACTGATTCTAATTGTAATATAATTAATAAATTATGTGGAGTTAAGATAAAATACAGACTGATATGGTCATTTGGTGAATTAAAATAAATTATAATTGATAATTGATGGGAATCATAGAAGTAAGAATGTAACCAGTATATATATATATATTTTTTTTTACATTTTTTTTCTTCTGGTAAGCGATTGAACAGATATGGTACCATATAGTTTGAAGTACATTTACACAATTTATTGTTATAGGGTGGTCCGATAAATTTAATTTTTTTTCTAAAATTTTTTAGATATATTATTTCTTTTTTTAAATAAATTGTATTATCCATAAATTTTAAGATAATTAAAAAAAAATATGGTTTAGGTGGTAAAGTATCTACGATTTTAAGAATTTGTGTTTTATTATTGCGGTGCGTTATAAATTAAATAACACTACTGTTTAATAAATTTTAAAAAAATGGGAACTCTATTTAGTAAAAACCTTCTTTTATAAAATTTTAAATGTAAATTAAAAAATATTCAATCTACCAGTATTAACAATGATGTAAGTATATGATTATTATCAACGCATTGATCTTGATTTATTCTTAATTAATATTATTTGTATTTTATAAGTAGATTTCAAGTACTAATTAAAAAGACAACGTCTCGTCTATTCAGGCACCTTCAGGACAAAAAAAAGTAAAATCATTCAAAGCAGCAATCTAAATAATCTTACGATCTTTATTAGATAAAAACTCAAAAACTATTCTAGTGAATATTTGCCCACCTGACCCGCCCCTATCTCTGTTATGCGATGTTGAAGCCACCGCAAAAAAAAAAAAAACAGTCTAGGATATAAACATTTATAAATAAAATTGATAAATGGGACTTAAAATAAAAGACCTTCAAGATAAAAATAAATAATTTAAAAAAAAAACATTTCATTGTTACTAATTACACATAAAGTATAAATGATAAAGTACATTACCGTATGGCTATTGATGCAAAGTTATTGACGCTGGCGTTACTTTCAAAGTGGTCAAAAGTTGGTGGGCCCACGTCTATACCTTTCAAAATAACATTAAACAGTCAAATTCTATTGATAGTGAATTATTACAATTGTTAATATCAAACAAAGTGGGCCACATCAATCACAATTAACTGTCATGATACATTAACATAAAAATGGCAAAACTGCACCGAACAAGAACAAACATTGTCTAGATGTAGATTATAAAGATCAAAATTAACGAGTAAAATGCATTTAAACCACAATGGCCAAATAACAACTTTTAACAACTAATAACGTAACAAACTGTTTATTTTCAATAGTTTCTGCAACAGTTTTTGTTTTTTTTAAAGCAACATTTCATAAAAAATGTATTGAAAAATATGTAGTTAGTGAATTTATTGAGGGAAATCTTTACCTCATGAACCACGAGACTTATAGATTTCTACTAGCAATCAAATCAAATCTAGTTCAATAGACTATAAAGTAGTTTATGACGTATAACTTCCTAGGAAAAATATAATAGTTTTCATGATATTTGACAAAATAAATTAACTAGATAACGATTCCTGGTCGTTTCGACAAAACTTTTAGTTTATGAAAGAAAAAATATTTCCTATATTTCAGAAACCACCAAGCAAGTTTAATGTACTATATATTAGTTTATAATGTTTATCTTCGTAGGAGAGGTAGTTTTTCGATATGAATATAAATTTCGAATATGCAATTTTGTCGGATGAACAAGAAAGCTCCAACTAAGATAATAGTCATAAACTACTTTATAGTACATTAAACTAAATTTAATTTGAGTGGTAATAGACGTCTGCCTGGTTCCTGAGATATAGATTTCCCGCAATAAATTCACTAACTACTGATTTTTCAGTTGTTTTTTTTAAAGAGAATGTTGCTTTAAAACCTGTATCATGAGAACTGTGGAACGTTGGAATCTCTGTTGGGGCCCATATTTTAGTAAATTTACTCTACTTTAAATGATATTATATCGTGTTTTCTAGTGTTGTAGGTAGTTTTAATGATAAGGAACTCGGAATGAATTTTTTTTTTTTTTACGATTTGAAACACCCGCCGATTTTAATTCTTCTTAGCTGTGCATACTAAACTCATTAATTTTGACTAGTAATTATACATAGTTTTCATTAAAGCAATAAAAAATTGGTGTGAAATAACTGATGTTTTTCTTCTCATGTATTTACCTGGAATATAGTTTAGAGTAGTTTCAGGAGTTTATCTATCTATATATATTAAATGTTTCACCCCGAACAGCTGCACAAATCTGCAAATGTCTTTTAAGTGGCTTTGTGGGAAAATATGAGTGCTATTTTTAAATAATTAGATTTAACATCTACGTTATTATTATTAATAGTATCGTTGGATTCTAGCTGCACGGAAGATAATTCAACCCACTACTATATTCAGAATGGGTTGGTTACCAGTGGATAATCATCCTCCCTTATTTCAGAAATAAGCAGGATGAGGGTAATATTAAAAAATAAATAAAATTAATAAAAAAACGGTTTCGGTTAGAGAATTAAATCGATTGCTTACCTTGAAAGATGTAATGTCCTAATAATAGTGTACCAATTTTATAACGATTCCTTTTCGTTGAACTGGATTCCTCCGTACATTGGTCTACATCTCTTTTATCCGTTAAGTGTTTGAGATTTTGGGATAAATAGGGCGAATCAGTAGTTCTATTTCTTGATTGCATGAAAGAACATAAAAAAATAAAATAAAAATAGTCCTCGAATAACGACAAGGTAAACCGCATTCGATGAAAATCAGGAGGCCAACTGAATTGGGAACTAAATGCCGGTAAGAAACTGCCATTCTTAGGATTCACAGGAGAAAATGCGGGAATTCCTATGCCGATCTAAAAATAAACGCGGTAAATATTACGGATTACTAAACAAACATTGAATCATTTTGTAAAATCAACATTGATTCAGCAAGGTGCAAATGAATTTGGTAAACTTGGCGGGAATACAAAAGGTTACGGTGATAAATCAGTAGAAACCTTGATAAAGGAAGCAAATTATGCAGGATGAACTTAGGTTTTACATTTGAAATTCTTAATTAATATAAGGAGGTAATCATACAGGAAAAAATTGGGATGAAAGTTAAAATTGCAATCCTGTACGTTAATTTCCTGAGAGCTGAGCACGTTGGGCCCAATGAAATAAATCCGGAAATTTCCTCTCTTAGATCCAAGAGACCGGGAAACATAGAATCAGTTATATCATTGCAATTTTTGACTATTTTCGTGAAGACTATATAAAGTCACTAGTAAAAATAGATAAGTCTGCCAACTTTAGTTGGAGAGAATAAAAAATGGCGGCTGTTTCAAAACGTTGAAAACATTAAATTTTTAATCAGAGCTCCATAATTTGCAACTATTAACAGCACTAAAAACCTAATAGAACATCACTTAAATTTTAAAAAGAAATAAAGGAGAAAAAATACATGTCAGTAGTCATAAATAGCTTATACTAATTGCTTACTCCATATTACCTATAAAAGATTAAATAATAAAACAGGATTAGAACTGGAAATGACACAAACTTCGAAAATAGCTTTAAAAACTAAGTTGTTTATCACCACGAAAAAGTTTTTTTTTATCTCTCAAGTTTCACCGACGACCTACAATTACAATCTCAGATGGTACAAGAGCCCAAAAGTAGAAAAAAATAAGATTTTTTATTACTTCAATGAAAACCCTAAACAGTATCGATGACCAACCATGGATCAGAGAGAATAAAAAATGGCGGCTGTTTCAAAGATAAAAAATTCTTTAATTGAAAACTGTGTATAATTACTAGTCAAAATTGATGAGTCTGCCAAGGGAGAATAAAAAATGACGGCTGTTTCAAAAACTTAAAAATAATCAATTTTTCATTCGGATCTCTATATCATAAAACTACCAACAACAATAGAAAATCTAAGAGAACATCATTTAAAATCAGAAGTTAGTGAATTTATTTTGAAAAATCTATATCTCAAAAACCATTTGACGTACAGATGTATATTAGCATTCAAATTAAAACAAGTTTAATGAGCTACAATGTATTTTATAACATTTATCTTCATAGATGTAGCAGTTTCCATGATATTTGCTAAAATAAATTGATTTATAGTTGTTCAGACATTTGCCGAATTTATATTCATATGCGAATATCATAAAAATTACAACCCCTACGAAGATACGTGTGATTAACTACAAGAGTGCTGGCAGACATATGTGCGTCTTATGGATCTAGAGATATATTTTTTAAAAAATTAAACAGTTTACATGAACAACTATAAATTAAAATTTTGTGAATTTATTTTGTCAAATATTATAAAAACTTCTACAAAGATGAACAGTATACACTATTTTATAGTAAATTTAACTAGCTACAATTTGATTCCTGGCAGACATCTGTACGTCCTATGGTTTCTGAAATAAAATTTTTCATAAATCAAACTTATTGTCCGAACAACTATAAATCAATTTATTTTAGCAAATATCATGAAAACTACTATTCCTACTAAGGCAGAGGTCATTAGCTAGTACTTTATAGTACATTAACTAACTTTAATTTGAGTGCTAATAGATATCAATACGTCACATAGTTCCTGAGATATAGAATTCTTAAAATAAATTAATTAAATATTGATCTTTTTAAGACATATTGTTTTTTAAAAATCTATATCTCGACAACTATTGGGCGTAAACAGCTCTATTAGGGCTAATATTTCAGCAAATTTACTCTTCTATTAATAATGTTATTTTAGATTTTCTAGTGTTGTTGGTAGTTTTTAAGATATAGAGCTCTGAATGAAAAATTAATGTTTTTTAATAGCCACCATTTTTTATTCTCCCTACCTATACTTGGCAGACCCATTAGTTTTGACTAGTAGTTATACATAGTTTTCATTAAAGTATTAAAAATTGAGGAGAAATAACTGCCTTTTTTCCTTCCCGGCTCTCGCACTATACCTACAACACTAAACTCATGCTTCATAGTATGAGAGAAAGGTTTTCAGAGACCATACGTTTTTTCTAAATATAGAGTTCAATACCACGGTACTAAACAATAAAAATAAAACAATCTTTTTGGTGTTGTAGGTAGTTTTAAGGGCATGAAGCCCCGAACAAAAAATTTAACTAAAATTGAGCAAAAAGTTTAGGTTTTCTAGATATAAATTAACTTCAGGAAGCCTGCATCTGACAAACTTCAATATTTACTTAAATAATATTATTTCAAAATTTTTTGAGACAAGGTAATTATTTATTAAATAAAACCACAAATTGTATCCAATACTGTCTCAACACTTTATTTCTTACTAGTCCAACGTTTCGGCCATTCCAGCGATCTTCAAGGACATCTTTAATACAAATCTCCTCCTCACATTAATTTATAATTTTTATTGCAGGCTATTCTGCCCAGGTCATTTTCTTAATTTTAATTTCAAACCTATTTATTTAAATTTTAAAACCATTAACTTTTATTTTTCTCTATAAAATTATCAACAATATAAAATACACCACCATATAACAAACTATTTATCTATAGTTTATAATAGAATAGAATAACTTTATAATACAAATTATAAATAGTTTGTTATATGGTGGTGTATTTTATATTGTTGATAATTTTATAGAGAAAAATAAAAGTTAATGGTTTTAAAATTTAATAGGTTTGAAATTAAAATGAAGAAAATGACCTGGGCAGAATAGCCTGCAATAAAAATTATAAATTAATATGAGGAGAAGATTTGTATTAAAGATGTCCTTGAAGATGGCTGGAATAGCCGAAACGTTGGACTAGTAAGAAATAAAGTGTTGAGACAGTATTGGATACAATTTGTGCTTTTATTTAATTCAATATTTACTTTTTAATGGCATTTACTGTACCCCTTGTACGGTCTAGGTAAAAGCTGAACCATGTTCTGAAATGAAATAACGCAAACAATTTTTAGTTAAAAGAAATAATTTTTCTTATCTTTGGAGCAGCCGCCATTTTTTTATTCTCTCTAATCAACAACTTATTACGCCATTTTCAGACTTTTTGTCATTTCTAGTTCTAACCTCTTTTTTGTTGTTTTAATCTTTAATAAGTAATATGGTTGTTAGTGTAAGCTGTTTATGGCATCAAATATTTTTTCTTCTATCTCTTTTTATTTTTATTGAATATTTATACTTATAAAACATGATTCAGTTATAATTCTTAATTTTTTATATATATATTTAAATTGATTTTTTAATTTATTTACTATATTCTATTAGATAATTAAAAAAAAATCATAGCTTTAAATTTATTCATAGATATTAGTTGATAGATGAAGGCTAGAAACTTTCCTTCTTGAACTATGTCTAATAACGGAAAGGTTATACACCATCCATCATATTTTTAGGCAGGCCAAGTATAGACTTAATGAACAGAATTCCTAGAGCCAGGAATTTAAATAATTTATGATAATTAGTTGGTTAATAGATAAATCCAACTTCATATTCTTTCAATATTTTACAAATCTAGGAATGAAAATTATGGTAATATGTCTTGTCTAAATTTATGATTTAACGTTGGTATTTATTTATTAAAATATTTCGTTAATTACTTTAACAATTATAGATTTTATGAATATCACTTTTTATTCGGATGTGGTATAGTGGTAACACCAAAGAGGATATTTATACCTGTTGGTTTGTTGTAGTAAAGGTTATTGGTTCGAATCTTTGCCTACGATAAACTTTTCGTGTAGATCCCAGGTTCTTAGCTAGAAAAAAGCATTATAAAAAAAATTAAACGTTTTTAGTGCGTAACTACTCTATTAGTATTTTTCTTTACAATAAGAAGAAGACAAGAAAAATATTACTGATTCCATTAAACGATATTATATTTTTATATATATATAAAAGCATAGTGAGGTTTTGAATAAAGTAGGTTACGAAATTAGTTTTTAGGCTGGGAATGGTTCAAATCCTTGCCCACTACAAACTTTGGAAATATTGGACAGCTTGCTTCACATGTATTTTTTTCGAAATGCTCCCTATCGCCATGGCCTAACCTGTCGGCATGGTATAAAGCTAAAGAAATCTCTGATTCCTCTGGTTTTGGAATGGTGATTAAATTTTCTATAAATAAAAAATTATCATTGAACTCGGACAATTATTATTAAATATAGGGGAGTTTCTCTTTGAATTTTATTTATTTTTAATTACAACCTAAAAGCTGTACACCACCGAACATTCTAAATAATAATTTGAATCATTGTTAATATCCTACACAGGTACGTATTGGATCAATATTGGTAATGAGAGGTGAAACAGTTTTTGTATTAGTTTTATGGAAACCGGTTAATAAAATGTGTAGAGAAACCAAATATTTTATTTTTTTTTAATATATTATTACCATACATTTCTATTATATATATAATTGCCTTATAGTTTTATTATATATATTGCTATATAGCGCTATTATAATATAAACTAAATATATATATAATAAGTAATTAATTCAACCCTTAATCTAATGTGTAAATACAAATAATAATGTATGTTTAATTGTAACTAAATATATAATTCATATTAAAATTTCAATTGTGTTTAATTATTCAATATATCTAGCAATAGTAAAGCATTGCCGGGTCTGTTAGTAGGATATTAAAAAAATGGCACCTTCCTAAAACATCGTAAAAATATTTTAGTTATTTATGAGCTTAAAGAATCTAAAGATAAAAATTTATATGATGGAAGGGTGTTTTTCACAAGAAAGGGTAGTTGGACTTTTTAATGAAATACTTTTTTATGTTTCATGGGTATTTATTCCCCAGAATCTAATGAAGAAAATATAAGACAAAGTAATAACCATAAAAAGTTACACTTTATTACAAAATAAAATTCATATATTTCTATTAATATGACTTTTTTTTTCAGTTTTTGCTATTAACTAGAACTAAGGAGGATTTTTCGAAGATAGCATATCAAAATAAAAAAAATAGTTATATAAAATTTTATTTCCAAAATTCTACGATGTAATAAGAAAGCACTTTGTAAAATAGTCTGGATACAGCAGATTCAAATAGAGGGTTTCCGGTAAGTTATAAAACTATAGAAGTTTTTTCTCAATGATTCTACTTGTGTTTCTGGGACAAACCTGAAACATGGCCAGATCTCGCTTGAGAAAGGAAATTTTAGGATTGCTATGTAAAACGCAAAAAACTTGTTCTGTCTGACTGTGACCCTTTAATAAATTAAAATTAAATCTATACCGCTACAACCCATGAAGGGTCAAGGGTTCAGTACTTTGTAAGGGATTTCTGTTACTAGACCAACGGTTGTGCAAGGAAGAGATTTGGTTACAACCACGCTCGACCGCCAGATTTTTACCGAATTAAGTTTACCCAATTTATGAGGCTTGGTGGACCCCAGGAAGGCTCCAGAACCCACCAGAGTTGACTCACGGCTACAGTGTAACAGAAAACAATTCCTTGGAGTTAGTAGCCACGGACCTTTTCCCGCGGCTACCCACACTCCCGTGACACTTAAACTAACGTCATTCTAATTTAATATGTTTTTTTTTAAACATATTTTTGATGGTTTCATATTTTAATCTATTTTCTATTGATATAATTCCACAATCCTTAACAAGTTTACTTTAGATTTTGAAGTATTTATTTTTCTTTTTAGAACTGCCATAGTCTAATCTGGCTTATGAATTGAAAGGCGGAGGAAAAATAATTCAAAAATATGAAAATCCGGGTCGACTAATTAATTGATTAGACGAATGGAATGCAAAGTGGTTATTGTGAAAAGGTATCTAGTTGAAATTAGCACTTTTATTTATTTGACTTTTTAGCACTGCCCTAGAATGGCCTATAAATTGAAAAGATGAGGAAAAAATAATATAAAAATATGATAACCTGGGCCGACTAACTGATTGAAATAAGAACTTTCTTTTTACAACTCTATATATTTCAGAAGATATCTTGATCAAGGATAAACTAAAATATAACTTTTTTCTAATTATTTCAAGGCCTCAAATAGAGTTGGACAAATATTAGGTGTAGTTTATAGCTAATAAATGATAGGTAAATATTTTTGTCAAAGACTGGTCTCGAAAAGTGAATATTTAATAAATTTAATAATCCTTTAACTGGAAGAGTCTTATGGAATTAAAATGGATTTAGTGAATGACACAATTTCTTCCTTATTAAACTATAATAGTTTATTTCATATCATACAGCAACGTTTCGGGAGATTTCCCC
>NW_027111872.1:297467-307782 GCF_000696795.3 Halyomorpha halys
TGATACAGCATGTAGAGAAACTACCCAGTAGTAGAACTCTAAAAACAGTTTACAATATAAGGTCACGAGGCCATCTTGTTTTCAGGCGCCTCGGAGGATTGCCAGGAATGGAAGAGGAAGCAAGGTTAGAAACTAGTGGCTTTGGGTGGTTAGGGAGTTTATTATGGAAGGAATAATATCGGGTTCGGGCTAGATCGTTTACAGGAACATTTAGGTTTTTATGGATGGTTTTATTAGTAACAAAATAAAGACCATTGAGGATTTTACGAAGGATAATTCAAATTTAATTGAATATATCGTCTTTAGGTTCTGGTGTGTATTATTAACTACTAACATTTGCTTGTCAATATAATGTATTTATGAACTGATAAATTTAGACATAAGTAATTATTTTCATTTAATTCTTTTGAAAACAAGTATAAATGATAACATCAAGATCAAAATATCAATATTATAATACCTAATATCGATATTGGAAAACATGATATCAGTGTTTCAGAAAGCGACAGTTTAAAACCGTTAGACGGCAGTTGGGTTTTCTACAAGCAAAACTAGTCCACTTTCAACAACAAGCTTGTTTTGGTTATTTAATTGTCGAACCTGTCGTCCTTCTAGACATTCATTATTTAATTTTATTCATATTTCTTTTGTTTAAATGAAGGTTTTTAAAGTCCAATATTATGATAGGAAAAATATGGATATAAAAGAGGATGGGAATCGAAAATATAGATATATCAGTCTATCATTTTTTAAAATCAATATTACCCTCTAAATCCCGACCTCACTCGAGCTAGAATACGAACGATAACGAAACTATTATTATTAACAATCTTCAACATACGTTATTATAAACTATATCATTATTGCTTGAGGCTATTCCGAATAAGAAATGGTGTCAGTATCTGACCCTGGTGAATTTGGGACCACCAGAAAGCAGGCTCGTTTGCACGACAAAGTAAAGCCATGTCTTATCCAATTTGTCTCTGCTAAACAGTCATTCCACTAGATACATTTATCTAATTATTTTTTATATAACATATTATAAACAAATTCCCTTGGGGGTGGGGAAGGTCAATAGCTCATCCTTTCTTCTGGGCCACGCCTTTTCTTTCACTTATTTAAATTTCATCCCATCAGATCACCTTTACTCTCCTCGTAATCCTACTTTACGTACTCTAGCTACTTAGGACTCTTGACAACTTACTTGGAATACCCATACTAGACTGAAACGACGAAAAACTGCTCGTAGATTCCGATTACTACACCTACTTGGCTCTCTCTAAACTTCCCATCTACGACAAAAAACTCTTACACACTGTGATGACGATAATGAGACTCGTTTGGATATATGGAACTGAGCTTTGGGGCTCCTCCAAACCATCATTTCGTATCAAACCCTTACAATCCAAAATCGTTGATACTCCCTGTATGAAGTAGGCCTTCAATTCAATGCCAGACACACATTCATTTTGGGTTGGCTGGACTGTATAATCGAAAAATAAAGCATATTTGAATGAAAATAAAATTCTATTGTCTAAATTACAGTAGGCGTAAGGGGTGGCCGAAATGAAAAATGTATGGTAAAAGGGTTAATAAATTTTGAATGACTGGGCTATGGAAAGTTGTTGATACAAAGGATGTTACTTGTTGCTAGGTTTCCTTACTCCGTGCTTCCTTCTTCCCTCCGCATTTCTATGCCTCTCTCTCTCTCCTCTGCTGCTAGGAACTACTTCAGTAAATGTAATCTCTCATGGTAGATCTTACAGATGAGCGAACAAAAAGAATGGACTGCTTCGGGTAGAGGACAAGATGGCTCTCTCATCAGGCTGGGTTACCTCTGCTCACCATAGAGAGCGCTGGAGGATGTGAGTTTTGACTGCCACATTGGCGCTAGTGTTTGGCTACATTATGGCAGCCCCTCCAATTCAACCTGTCGGTTGCCGTAGGTTACCCGAAACGCTCCCTATTGTCACAAATGAATTCATCCATAAAGACCTCAACAAACCATTCGTTACAGATTTGGCCCGAAATAGATATACCTTCATTCATTACAAAATCCTTACCTCCCCAAACCCATCAGTTGTTAATCTCTCATACTTAAGAATTCCATGTAATCCTCCGAAGCGTTTGAAAAGAAGATGGGATCTTCTAATTTAAAGCAACGATTGAAGTACTACCATTGGGTAGTCATCATGAGTTCTGAAACATTTATAACATTTACTCATTGTATTTTTTTTTTCATACAGTTGTAAATTTCAATAAATTAAAAATTCATTGTTTCTTCCCCTTTCCTTTGGGCAACAAGGGATCTCATGGGACACATGTTCTCTCCTAAACGGTTCGCCTCACCTATCCCCCAGTTTATCTTCACCTTTATGGGTGAACTTAAATATTGTTGGTTCTTTCAATCCACTCAGGAGGTCATCCTAGCTATCCCTTCTCGTTACCATTTTCTTCATATCTTCTAGCCCATTCCCCAATTATTGCTTCATTCAATCCCCATTAATCACAAGACATGAAGTAACTTATTCTTAAACCAAGTGATTCCTAGTTTGTAAAAACTGTGCTTCAAATCTTGATGTTACATGTAATTATACAATAAAAGTAACCCGTCAATAAAAGTCCTTACTGTTTAAGTATTTTATCTTGCACCAGACGTCAGCACTTAAAAAATATTAGGAGGAAGGTGAAGAGTAATACAATACGATAGCCGTAGTATACGAAAGAGGGCATATGACACCAAGTGAATAGCTTTGCAACAAGCATGGAGTCATGGAATACATAAAAAGTTTATGTTATCATGTTTACTTCTCGACAAATTTTAAACTATTAATTATACATCAATATTCTCGGTTAAATGAGTTCTCATTGTTACCGTTACTATTAATATTCATATCGCTTATATGCAAGAAAATTATTAGAATACCAGAGACCCTTCGCTAACTACTGAGGAGGCAAAAAGTGCCTATGATCTATAAACTTCGAAGCTTGAGAACATAGGAAGTTCCTCAACATCTGTCGATTTCGTGGCATCTAAAAGATCAAGGCTGCTTCGATACAAACTGGTTATCTATAACGAATTCATAATTTATCTACATCTTTCCCTCACCAGTGGGCCACGAAATTAATATCAAAGGTCTAATTTGAAAATAACCTGAAAGAAATTTAAATATTCCTGAGTAATAGAATTCATGAAATTCTGTATATATTATTACAGAAAAGTGATGTTTTTTTCTTTCCCCCTATTTGCCGATGGAATGAAATAAACTTTTGTCTCTCCGCGATAAATTCCCATGGTCCTCGGATTGGCACTAGGCCAATTCTTCCCTGCCTTATCTAGCATTGCTGGCTTCCAGTCAACCGATTGTCTGGGCTGTCCACAATGTTTAAATAAATTTCGGAATTCTTCATTTAAGTGGTAATAGAATATTAGATAAATAATTAAAAATTATAAATTAATTCAATTATCATCTTCAGATTTATTTTATTTTTTTAGAAGATATTTTAATTTTAATTTATTCATTGGTTAACGTTTCGAGGTCTATTTTCTTCATCTTGATATCACATATATATATATACTTTAAACGACTTTAGTTCTCTGCTGTAAATTAGAAACATTTAATCTATCCCACCTCCGCCTGCCTTTTGATTAATAAAGGTTTTTACTGCAGTTGAAAGTTACACATGTTTGCTTAACATCGAACTGCAGCTAATATTATACAATATACAATATTTTCGTTTTGGCTTCTTTATTCTTCTTTCTTGTGACATTCCAGGAACAGGTCCTCTTAGGACTCTTAGGCAAAGATTATAGTGGGCTGCCCCAAAAATAATTTCCCACCCCTATATACACTCCGTTTAATTCTATTCTTCACAATTTTTCAATTCTCCTTCTTCTTTGTACTTCCCTGCGAAAATCCACAAGAGAAACTGTAGCCATTTTGGAAAGAATTGCAAGATGTCCAGTTTTCTTTGACCATCATAAAAGAGGTCAAGGGACTATATGCACCTTTTGGCCAACATCTCCGACTTCTGTGTCATTTGTAGAGTTCCCTTTATTTTATTTATTTTTTGTGATACAACCCCAGGCTGATGGGCCTCACAAATGCCCGGGGGAAGATGTGAGTGAGTTTCGTATAATTTTATGCTTGAAAACAAAATCCAGGTAGGGCCGGGTATCGAACTCACAACCTTTAGGTTGGTAGACAGGCGCGTTTCCGCACTGATACTTTTTTTATTTTACCATCATTGACTTATTAGAACAGTATTTCATAAACTACCTCACTAAACATGTTAGGTATATTTTAATTTTCTTTCACACTAGATTTTTTCGGTTACTACATGAGGGAAATCGGCCTCTGTGAAGGAGTATAGTCTGTTTACTCCAGTAATCTAGCCCATAGAGCCTCTAGGCGATGATGATCTGCTCAGGAGTCACCGGAACTAGGACAAAGAGGGGGTCAATATCCATCCCTGAAGCTTGACTGGAAATCCCCCATGTCCTGGGCCCTGTTTCATAATGAAAGCTAATAGTATTAGTTCAAAATACAAGTATAGAACAACGTGTTAATTACACTAATACTTATTATTTTTCTTAATAGGGAGGAATATTAGTGATATTACAGGAGTTAAAAAATACTAAAGTACAAGACACTATTGTATAAGTCAGTGTAATTGTATTAAGTTAAATCGACGAGACTAATAGTATTAGTTTGTACTTTATTATGAAACAGGGCCCTGTGAGAAATTGAGAGCCAGTAATCCGGTTTGTCCTTCTTTGCTTTTATATGTGACCGAACGGTGTAGAGTTCTTTCATGTGAATTAGCAACAATAAAACCATTATAATAATATGAACTTAATCAGATTATACTTTGAAGATAGGTCACTGATAAGAGGCTTAAATGTAATTTATAATCAGACGCAGAGAAACATTTTAATGCTAATTATACATATTGCATTTATTTATTTATCCATTTTACAATAATTTTGGGCTTTTCAACCACTGAAGTCATTTTTGCCCGATAAAAATGATTTGAACAGTTGAAAGATACAATTATATATATTTTAATGTTATTAAATATATTATTTTATTTTAGGAAGAAAAACAATTTTCCTGCTGCTTTTTAACTATATTTTAATATTCCTCCGCTATAAATCCCCAGTCCAACTTCCTCTCCCTCGTTATCGTAGGCACAGCACTCACTCAGGATGTAGAGTCCTGTTAAAGGTACCCCACAGCATATATTCATCTTATCATGTTCGTCTCGTTATAATGTACTTATGTGTCACTTCGGATTCAATGTTCCCTAGTTTTTTTCGTATAGAGAATACAAGCGGTTTCACTAATTATAAGTTTATTGTCCCTTTGTTTAAACTATATAGACTGCAATTTTTCGAGTGCCTTCTCTGATCCAAGAAACTTATACAGTAATAATATGTTTGAGGACGAACTATGTAAATTTCAAAATGTTCCAAAGCTCGTAAAACACAACATATTACGGTAATTTTCGACTTACACTGATTGCCTCTGCTCTCTTAGCTACTAGCTAAGAGAAGGTAAAATTATAAATTATGAAATTATCTTTTTTATTACATAATTGATAAGTTTATTTTGTTTTTTTTTATTTAATAATTTTTGCTTAGTCATCATTATAAGCATTATACTTATTATACTTTTTTAAATTTAAAAACTTGAATTATTTTCAGTTGTTAAAAATAATTTTCAAATTGGAAGATTATTAGTTGACCGGATGTCAATCAGGGTCCTGTTTCATAATAAAGTACAAACTAATACTATTAGTCTTGTAGATTTATCTTTATTCAATTACACAGACTTGTACAATAGTAACTTGAACTTTAGTATTTTTTAATTCCTGTAATATCACTAATCATCCCTATCATGAAAAAAATAGGTATTAGTATTATTACTACAATAGTTTCTAAACTTGTACTATGAACTAATACTATTAGCTTTCATTATGAAACAGGGCCCAGGTAGGAAAATTGTCCGAGTGGCGTACCGAGAAAGATACACAAACATACCAACGTTTCGACCCACTTATAGTATTCACATATTTTACAATGATTGTGTCTTGTTCTCATTTAATCCTGACGGAGCGCTGTCCAAATTAGGGGAAACGTTGGTTACTAAAAAATAAATTTTACAGTGTGCCTTTCTTGACTACCACCTCGAACAGTGTCGGTAAAAATACGAAAGTTTTTGCATAAAAACCTAACCTAAAACTACTTCATGAGAAGGTTATTGGTATATATCCATAGTTGCTAGTAAGTGTTAGGATAACATTTGAAAGGAATACATATTTTGAATAAATTAAACTTTTCTTTTTATTTCTACGGAATAATATTTATTTATAAAGTCTTGATATTAATTTTTCTTCAGTCGACCATTTTGGTTAGCCCATCTACCATTTTCTCCATGGTATACAAACAATAATTAAGCCCTTAGGGAATAGTATTATTATAGATACATAACTTAAAGCTATAACAAATAATTTTTATAATCGTAATAAGCTTTAGATAATTGCTTGTTTATCAATGGAAAATTTGTCGATGGTGTATACGCAAGAACCAAAATTTAAATTCATAGCTCAATAAATATCGAAATACTGACAAATTAATTAATTGTAAAAATCATTTATTATTCGTTAAAATGAGATGAAAGTCGTACTTCTGTAGAAAAATATAATTATAGAAATCTTTACAAATAATTGGCAACAAAAAAAAATATATTTTTTATTTGTTAACAAATTCAGAATCAGAAAACCTACAACAAAGATAATTGATGTCGTACCCTTCGTGACATAATTCAAAATACTTCCTATATTCACCTAGGAAAGCCCTGAATATGCCTATCATTAATACGTCATGCACGAAAGAATACAATAAAAAAAAATATAGAAAACGAAAGGTCAGTGGAAAAATTCTGTTAATCCCACCATCTCACGATCCCGTAATCATTGGCTCGCCTCTTATTATGTACCTTAATAGATACAAATTATCTAGGCAACTAGAACTAAACAGAATATCTTAACAATGGGCTCATAGCTATTTTCTAAATTATTAAATAACAATTAAAACTGTTAATTGTTAATATGCCTTAATTGTCTGTTCGTAACATTCATTATAGGAACTATAAGTTTATTAAGTTTGTCAAAATATAGGATTAGTTAAGTTTTACTTTCTCTAACATGTTACTAAATATAACAATAACTGGAAGTACCACGATCGTGAAAAATTTCGGATCCGAGTTCTCAATGGAAGCACCCAGGACCCGAGTAAATATGTCTAGTAAATGGAGATATTTGTATCATATAAACATAAGGGGGTAGGCGGGGGTGTTTTAGGGAAAGCCGCAGAGCTTTGGAGAGAACATTGACCCCGGTGCCCAAGCTGCGGAGTCTGAAACAACAGAACAAGTGGTGGATGATACTGAGCAAGTCGGGCTTCCTGTAGCTGATGGAAGAAACCTATTCCTTTTTCAGAGAGTTCAATTACGGGTCGATGAAGGTGGTGGGCCAAACGCAATTCATGTTGGGATGAGTTCAAGAGGGAAATTAAAAAAAAAAAAAAAAAAAAAAAGATGAATGCTTTATTACGATGACGGATTTTGTGCTGCATGTTTGCGATTAAACATTCAAACACTGTAAGCAATTGTTTTACACCTTCAGAACACATCGGATCGGATTATTCAAAATTAGATTTTCATTAGAATCCTTCATCGAAAATACTCTTTTCTATTGGAAATTGCAGAGTTCGGCGCGCGAGAAAAGAATTGACAGAGATTACAAAGATTTCCTAACTTTCAAAATAAACTTCACTCACCATACCTAAGATAAATCATGTTCCATTGGAACTTTTCAAATCTCTTGAAATAAAGGTTGGAAATAGAATCTTTAATAATCTGTATTTTAAAGAAATATTCGGATAACACAATACATTTATAATATGACCGCTATTGAGATTTTAATTATTATTATTTGTTTGTAAATTCAACTGAACAAATAATTTTGCCTATTATTACCCCATCTCTATTATTCATTTTTTAAAATATTTGGCATTCATTAAATTTGGTTCCAATCTTAGCATTAGATAAAATTATCTGAAATAAACTGCTGCTTACTAACCAAGGACTCGTGCCCCTCTTCCGCCATAAGTTGGATTACTAAGTCTCGTGCATAATAAATCGTGGATCAAGTTGAATTCATTGAGTGCTAAACTTCGTCAGCAGATCGAGGCAGGGCTGACGGTTTCAGGCTAATGAGAAGGAACCGACCCTGTTTAGCATGCTATTAGGAATGATAACAGTAATTTGGTAGGCAGCGGAAGGCGAGATGGGAAATAAAAAAACACATTGGAATTCTTTCCATCTTATTCATCAACATCATCGAAGAATAATATTAAAGGAATGCTCTGCAGTTCGATGCGAATGAGTTTGGAACATTATCCTTTTTTATTATTGGGTATCATTAAAAAATGAAAAACAATTAAGGAAGTTAAGGCATCACAGAGCAGTCACAAACAAAACGATTAAACCACTCATCAGTTTAAGAACAATGCTAACATGCAAATTAATTCATCTCCATTGTAACTGAATCGATCTTTAAGCTTCATTGTCTCACACTGATTCTTAAACGGGTCGAATAAATTATTTTAATTTTTTGCAAGTTTCTTAATATGGAAAAAAATCGGTTAAGGACCCTAACGGGATCGGTTACGAAGTGTCACGCTTATACGATGCTTATTTATTTATTTTTTTAAATCAAATTTTATTATACCATATATATTATTATGTCTATATTATTGTTTATTCCACATAACTTGTGGTTTCTTATATTCAATAATGAACCTTCATAATCAAACAATAAAATTAATACCTCTCAAAATCTGGGATTTTATGTTTCAAAATACTTAGAATCCAAATATGGAATAAACAAATTCGACCTACCGCTGTCCACGGCATTTCACTGAAACCACAAAGACAATTTTTTATCACTAAAGTCAAAGTTAAAGTTACCCTATGGATAGTCCCTAAAAATCAACATCACAGCCCATACTTTCTTTTTAATTGGCAGTCGAACATTAAGGCTGTAAGGCCGAGTACATACGCCCGCATTTTGGTCATTTATAATATTAGAGATGAAAAATAAAATATTTTGGTATTGCTTTGTCGAAACCAGAAAAAACATATATTGAATCCAACGAATTCTTGTTCTTCCTAATTAAAACTGTTATAGAAACGTACTTTATTATCCGTGGTATTGGAAAATAAGGAATATTGCACGGTAGCTGTCTTAGACTTCACAAAGGCTTTCGATAAGGTTGGCATGATGGTTTCCTTAGCTAACTTAAATCGATCCTGCCACATACCTATTTAATTATGATGTCATACCATGAGGACAGATTTTTCGTAGTTAATCAGGAGCGAAAACATCCGGAATATTGTCAATGGAAAATTGGGGATGCCGCTCGGCATTATTTTTTAACTTACAGATGAAACTGCAATACTTTACAAATGCCAATCTGCACAGCTTCTCCTAACTTAGAGAATTATTCAAATTGGTTTGATAAAAGGCGTAATAAAATTAACAAACAATAATCAAATCAAGTTTAATTTACACATTGTTCAGACTGCCCTCAGCGAATATTTTATAACATTATGTTACCAAAACAAACAGAGAAAAATATTTGAGAATTATAATAAACGGACGACTAAATTTGAAATCAAACGTGATACTTTGAAAAAATGATTGAATTGCCGATTTTCATAACTTAAACGACTTTTATATCATAAAAAAAATTCTATTTTGCATCATGTTACTTCGATGGAGTAAGACCACTCAGGTGTGTGATTCCTGCAAAAAAATCATACCTTCGGACCAATCAGGTCTTTCATTTAAATTTCATTCGTTACATTACTAACTGTTTCATATACATCAAGACAAACATTACACAAGGACCAAGTTATATATTTCAAGGAATGAGATGAAATAAATTCTCATCACTTAGTTGCTGGACATCCCGACCTACTAGTACAAACATTACTGACACACTACCACAAATTCGAAGAAGACTGAAACTCCTCTGAAGCAGAGATCTGCTGCATTAGAACGGACAACGGTGGATTGTCTTCATTGGATGGTTTCTGCATTACCTCTTTCATAATAATCCAGAGAGGAGGTTTTCTAATAGAGCGAATATTTATAACCTTATACACCAAAAGACACATCTAACATTTTGAAAATAAAGAATAATAATAAAAACAGGTACATGTAAGTCAATCTAATAAATTATCTT
>NW_027111872.1:308310-345895 GCF_000696795.3 Halyomorpha halys
CACTACAACCAATGAAGAGTCAGGGGTGACGTACTTTGTAAGGATGTACTGTTTACAGACCAATGGTTGAACAGGGAGGAAATTTGGCCAGAATCACGCACAATCCCTAGTTTTTTTCCCCAATTAATTTGAAGAAGATGGTCGTCAAGAAGAAAATATTAATGATTATTAGTTTATTTTTCTTCCGACGTTTCGACCTACGTTGTAAGTCTTCATCAATACTGTTAGGTAAAGGAGTAAATGGAAACTCTTCAAATGACAGTTGACACTCAATAACTCTATTTACACTCCTACCAAACAGCCCAGCTGATGACCAACAATGATGATCAAAACGTCAGCAGGAAATAAATAATTATTAATTACTAATTTTTCTTAGTTCTTAACTGCAGCCCTGACTATCTCCTTCATAAAAATCCTAAAAATTTGTAATTAACTAGATAAACAAACACGGTAAACTATATATATGTATTGAGTAAACATAAGAATCATTGATATTTTGTTACTTAACTAAAATATTAAATAGTTAAGAGGCTATGTATAATTTCCGATTTTATTTTGTACATTTAGAAACATTTTGCAAATGCAGGAAGTTTTTGAAGGCCAACTTCTACCTTGGCCGAAGCGATTTGATATATTCCAATAGAACTATAATTTGAACCAGCCACGGACTAGATGTTTATTTGATAATTCAGAAACTAATTTTGGTGTAATAAAACTAAGATTAACATTTATCATTAGTGATAACTTGTTTGCATCCTTGTACCATTGCCAGTTTTAGTGTGCACGTGGATTCATAAAAACACTAAAAAAACCCGCCATTATATTAATCCTTTCTCATAATTACGGTCTTTGCTTATAGCAATCCTAATTAGCCAAAGATTACAAATGTAATACTACTATTTAACAGAGATGATTGATGTTTTCATATCTATGTTTAACAGTGGCCAGTGGCCCTCTTACGTAATGCTAAGTTTAAAAAGTATATAAACATTTTAAGTACCAATTTTTTTAATAATGACGTAAAACTTTATTATTTTCCTTCTATGTTTTTACATATAAGATATTTGTGTCTGTTAGTAATAAATTTATTAAATAAAGAAACGTAAATAAAAAAAAAAAATAGTATAATTTTATTTTCATAGTAAATTATACAATATTTCTAGAAAAGTCGACAAATAACACAGAAATTATAATAGAGATACGACAAAGATAAAAAAAAAAATATCTTGAAGAATTAAAGCAAAAAAAAAAAATTTTCAAGCTTATATACATTGAAAAAAATCGGAATATAATAGTTATTAATTAAATAAGTAAGATCTTTATTTAATTAATAACTATTGTTCGTTCTATCAACGATTACATAACTATAATTATAACAACTAACAGATTAAATAATTAATTGCCAAAACTGGATTTAAATCGAGGACCGGAAGATAGTCTCTCAGCCACTTACTCAGTAAGTTAACCCGCTTACCATCTTATATGAAATCTACTATAATGTCAAGTAGACTGGTCCGACTAAGTTGAACTAGATGCAATAAGTATGGAAGTACAAGAGACAAAGAGGAGAAAAAAACCAGTTATTTTACCCCAATTTTTGATTACTTTAATGGAAACTATATATACTTACTAGTCGAAGTTGACGAGTCTGCCAAATATAGTTTGTGAAAATAAAAAATGGGGACTGTTTCAAAACGAAAAAATAATTAATTTTTTATTCACAGCTCCGTCTTTAAAACTACAAAGAACAATAGAAAACCTAAGACAACATCATTTCAAGAAGAGTCAATTTGCTTAAATATAAGCTCTAATAGAACTATTTACGTTCAATAGTTCCATACTTAGAGATGTTTATCTTTATACGAGTAGCAGTTTTTATATTAGACATAATAAATTCATAGAATGTTGATTTCTAGTTGCACGGACAAAGTTTCTGGATATACAAAAATACAAGAATTATACGTACATATGTCTGCAATCACTCAAAATAAAGCTAGTTTAACTCACTATAAAGTAGTTTATTACACCGTCCTTCGTAGGGTTAGTAATTTTTATGATATTCACACATGAAAATGAATTTCGCATATGAGTTTTTGTCCTAACAACTATAAATCAATGTATTTTTGAAAATATCATAAAACTACTACTCCTACGAAGATAAATGTCATAAAACTTACATTATAGTACGTTTAATTATAATCTAGCTTGAATTTGAGCACTGGCAAACATCTTTATGCCTTATAGTTCCTTAGATATGATTTTTATAAAGCAAGTATTTTGTCCGAAATAAATTAACTAAATACTGTTTTTCCATAGCATTTTTATGAAATGTTGATTTTTAAAAATCTATATCACGGGAACTATTCAACGTAAATAGCTTCCATTAGGGCTCATATTTTAGCAAAGTTTCTCTACTTTAAACGATGTTAGATTTCTATTGTTGTCGGTAGTTTTAAAGATATGGAGCTACGAATGAAAAATTATTTTTTTTTTAATGTTTTGAAACAGCCGCCATAATTTATTCCCTGTAACTATACTTGGCAGACTCGTCAATTTCGACCAGTAATTGAACATAGTTTTCATTAAAGTAATGACAAATAATTGATTTTTATTTTTTCACCTAGGCTCTTGTACTATATAGTATGGAAGTGCTAAAACTATAAATACAGTTTGGTAGTAAGGTATCCAACGGTGGGAGCCTGTTTTGTTTTCCCAAGTCCTTCAGATTGCAAACATTGTCAAGGAGCTTTAGTTAGCCAGATATACGTGTGTGGCCACATCATACTCACTTATGTGCATATCGCGACTGGAGTTATGTAACGGAATAATTTATATATTTTTTTTATGAATAGAATTTTCATATTTCTGTGCATATTTATGTTCATATTGCATATTGTATAACTTCATGCAAAATCAAATAATAATATTTGATATTTCAGTCAAGAACCTCTCTATATATGAACTTACATATGCCATGACTAAACTAATAATTTTTTTTTTTTTTTGTTTTGTTTTATAAGCTGTATCGATAAATTTTTCCTTTATTTTCAACAAAAACCAAAGCTCAGTTTCTCATGCTGATATGGGGGAACCCATGACACTAAGTTCCTCCTAAGGTTTAAGTTGTAAAATGAAAAAAGCTTGTAGGTTCTGTTTTTAAGTTGTAAATGTAAGTGAAGGAAGGAAGGGAAGTGTTTTGTAAAAAAGTTTTAAATCTGATAAAAAATATTTAGAATAAGTTATGTAAGTAAGAAATCTATTTAAAAACAAAATTTTATGAAGTTATTATGATTTTATTTTAATTATTAACTTATTTTAACTATGTGACAAGGGCAACTAGCCTGAAATTTTAAGATTTAAAAAAGAAATGACATCAATATTGAAGGTAGGCCAAAGAAATCAGTGTGTAGTTGAAGGAAATAATGTAATTGTCAAAAACATTTTGTAGGTGGTGTCCTTGAGAATAGCCTGAGGGCCGAAACGTTGGAGAAATTTTAAAGAATAAAAGTTGAGAGGAAAAAAGGATCAAAATTATTTTAAATAAAGAATGAAAAAAGCTTATTAAACACAATTTCACAAAAAATATTGGAGAGTTCATTTTTGAATTTGAGGTTAGCTTAGAATAACTAGTTGAATCAGATATCTCATTTAATAATAAACTCTATTTTTTTTTTTTTTTACACGGAATACCTTTGTTCAAATTTGACTGATACAGATTTATTTATTTCAAGGTAATATATAGGACCACAGCAAAATATCAGCGACGGTCAAAAGCTTTCTGAAGAAGAAACTAATTAGGTCGAAAGAGATCCAAGATGATCTCTTAGTGAAGAAATAATTCTCATTCGTAGTACTCTTTGGAATGAGGTTAGCTCTGAGGTTAGATGCTGTCTGCACCTGTTAAATCGATATTATCGAATAATCGATAAGGGATCAATACTATTGTTATTATATCTTGACTTCATTAACACCTTGAAACCGGTTATCTAGACACTAATTGGCGGGTCAGTCTCTAAAAACAAAGGCTTATACATAAGATGTCAAGACTAAGGGTGTCTGCACTCGTTAGCGTCCAGGATTCCCAAAAAAATTTTTTTTTGTTAACACGAACACTAGAAAAAGGTTAAGTCCTACATAGAAACCTCTTTTAAAGGTCCGCATGGAGCTGCATCGATAAGCTTAAGCGTATGTAGCAACTTTAAGGTTAAGAATGTGATAATTAGTTACATGAACAAAATTTTTATCATTATATCACAAAAAATGACTGCGTTTCGCGCAACAACAGAATTATAATCACTAGTTTGTTTGTGTTTAGTGGCACCAAACATCATTGGTCATCAACGCCATTTATACCTTATTTAATTTTGCTTATATTTGTTTGATTTTATTTATTTTTTAATTCTATTATTTATTATTATTATTATTATTATTTTTTACCGTTCAATGTTATATTTTTTGAAAACTAAAACTCCGAGGGTTTTTGAAATATCTAGGATTAGTCCTAAGCTATTGAGGTGTGATGTGAAATATGGGCATTCTTGGAGAATATGGCTAATTGTCAAATTTTCGTTGCAATATTGGCAGTTCGGAGGCGTTTGTTTTGAAATAAGATAGGAGTGGGTGAGCCTCGTGTGACCTATTCTCAGCCTGGTCAGTACGACCTCTCTACGGCATTTGCGTCTGGAGGTACCACAGAGCATGACGTCCTTTTAAATAATTTTCAGTTTACTCCTTGGGCTTTCATTCCACGAAGATTGCCATTAATCTTTGATTTCCTTTTCAAGGTGTTTGCTCACTTCTGATGGAGTTAAAATTGCTTTACCCCGTCCCGGAAGCGCGAGTGCTTCTCTTGCAGCGTGATCGGCTAGTTCATTCCCATGCGATTCCTACATGACTTGGAACCCACACAAATGTAACTGACATGCCCATATTGTGTAGAGTGTTTAAGTAAAAATGGATGCAGGAAATTTTCGAACATAGAATCTTAACCTTTTAACGAGATTACTTAGTAAGTCTGTAATTACTGTTATATTGTTGTGGTTCAAAGACAAACAGAAGTGAATTGCATTGATTTGGGCAGTGAATATGCTAAGTAATTTATTGAGTTTAATTTTTTTACGTTGAGTCTGATTTTGATCCGTTGAGGATTCTGGCATGTTCTGAATCACTAGTATTTGTTAAATGCCTACAGATTGGAGTTATTTAACGACAAACGAAGAAACATGAACGAAAACATTCTAAAATATATTCCGCAATACGGCTCTGAAGTTACTGATTTTAGACCAAAACACCAAAATTAGTGGAAATCGCTACATAAGGAAACTGCCAGTGTTTTTAAGGTAGGATTCTGAAGGAAATTTTAAACTTTGGCAAAGGAATAGAAATAATGTTGAGGGACAGAGACAGATCAGACCTGGACAACAAACGCGTTACAATAGAGTGTTTTCCTTACCTTAAAAATATTAAAAACTGATATAAATATCATTTCGCAAAACTTAGTCGAGGCGTGTCAATTTTCTTAACACAGGCTTATGAAAGAAAAAAAAAGACTGTAGACAGACCAAATAAGTTCAAATGATTTCGAGATTCAAAATTCAATGAAGTTGTAGTCAGTTATAAATAAAATATTTACAAAGAAACAAGTTACTGTACATTTGTTGCTTTGTAAATATTTTATTTTAATAGTATAGTTGCATAAATAAATAGTTTAAATGTTTACCCCACAAAGATTAATATAAACATCTAATACTTGGGATATGGCTGTGAGTGACCCATCGGTTGTTAGGTTGATACCCTGGTGTCTTTTTTTCTGCCATGAACAAAATTCACAATGCAAGGGTATCTTACTTTTTCGTTTTCAGATCCAGCTGGAAAAAGTTCGCTTCCATTCTCATACAATACTCTTTAACAATAACATTGATACACTGTTACCATGATAAGCCCTTTGTATGTAACTAGCCTTTGTTTTTACTTTCAAACCTCTCAAATATACCTAACCCCCTCTCTAGTTCTAACCAATCCCCCACCTTCTCATATTCCAAATAAATATGTCGAAGGACACTAGGAGACAAGTTGTATATAGTCCTGTAGATACTAGTATATAGTATGTTACAAAGATTTTGATGTGAACTCCACAAGAGATACATTTATTCGAAAATAAGTATTGTTTTTTTCTCTGGCCTAATTATACTATAATCGTTAATATACAAGTAAATAATTATTCTTAAAATATGTTCATAAAGGAATGTAGTACATATACTTTAAACTTGAGGGAATTCTATAACTATAATTTTTTAGTAGAAAAGACTGGGTACCAACAAGTTCATAAAAGTGATTCGAATCAGAATTAATTAACATAACATTCCTATACTTCGCATTGGTCAAAACTTTTAAGTGGAATCAAGAATTGGATGGAGTCCAACAGAGGTAGGCGAAACCTGGTCTATCCAATAAGCAGTTGTGTGCTGTGGACTGTCTCTAGTAACCTAATGAGTATCTAAATTTAGGTTCGAAATGCCTTAAGCCTACGGTCTTAAGGCCAAGAATTTAAGACTGAAAATTCAACAAAGATCACAATCATTTAAGGAAATAACTAGAAAATTCCTGAGCATCGGCCAAAAATTTGGCAGGAAGAGAAATTTACATAATTTATAATAGATAGTAAAGGCACTGAAATTATTAAAGGATAATCCTAGATTATACTCATACATCATAGAAGCTGGGGCAAAAAATACAAAACGATTTCTAACGTTTTTACAATTCAAAACTGATCCAATGATGTCTTTAAAGGTCGGTTTTAAAATTAAGGAAAAGGAGAAATAATCATTAACATCAGACAGAGACATAAAATAAGACAGAAAATCATATTCAAAATAACTTTCTTAGACACGTGGAATACTAAAAATTAGATTTTTCTATAATACATTTTTCAACTCCTCAAACTAAATATATTAGTGTTACGTGGATAGAATATTAACAATATATATTTCTAGATGAATCAATAAAAATGAATCTTTCGTGGAAAATAACAGATAAAAAATTAAAATATACTAAAGTATCAAATTATCACTTACCTCTGGAAAATTCTCTCTAGTTTTCCTGGTATTTATTGAAGCAAGAACCTGAAACAAACATCACTCAGTTAATCAGATGCTAATTATCAACTTACAGGGGGAAGTTGCAACAAAGCAACTGGGATCACCCGTTTTAATGAAACTTCTTATTGATTGAAAATATTAGACACGTGCGGTTTTGCCAATGCACCCTAGCAGAAAGGAAGAATTATATTTTTTTAAAGAAAAAAATTATATATTTTTATAGATACTTCAGATTATCGTATTCCGGACTTTGTTCTGAATGTATTCAGTATTTAATAGTTATTGTATACCTATCGATTTTTTTTTTTTTTTTCTAGAATAACAACAAAATATTTCTTACCGTATTAAACGAGTTTAAGTGTATACAAAAAAAAAAGTACAAATTAAAAAAATTATATGACAAATAAAACTTTCACAAAACAAAAAAAGATTAATTTTTAGCGCCTTCTTAAATCCTTAAAAAACTAATTTTCGTACAAAAATCAGAAATTTTCAGGCTTAAGGTTAGAGATCATTTCGATGGTTTGATTCACAATAGTGCTCAGTACATTTCCACTAGCTTTACGAAAAATGCACTTTTTCCGGGACAATTGACTGAAAAGTTGTAATTTTTCTAAAACAGAGAATTTTTTTTTTAATTAATTATTTTAAGGCACTAACCACGAATGGGTCATTATCGCCTTAATTTCCGAATTAGCAAAGTATAGACTTGTAATTTAAGACTTTTGGGCTTGACCCTTGACCACACACTGGACGGGGGCCAGATACAGATAAAGAGTCTGTACTGAAGACCAGTTTTAGTTTTGTAGGGTGAAAAACATTTAAGCTTTTGTTGATTGTAACATTGCTTCCGGAAATTATATACACCATTTATCCACTTCTTTGTTATTTTAATATCTGAACAAAATTCTGCTGCCTATTATCAAGTTCTCATTATAAATTTTTAGACATGTGTCATTTTATATTGAAAATCATTTTTGTAAATTCTCAAATAAATATAAATCTTATTTTTTAAATGTAGTGAGAATCTTTAATTTTATTGTTTGTAAAGTAAGTAAAAATGTACTTAGCACCACTGTGAAGTAACCCATCGATTTTGTCACGTTCAACAAATAAAATCATAACTTTCGTCTAAATCCAACTTAACTATGACTGTTAGAAAGCTAAATTTCGGTTCTCATTCATAACCCATATCAATATATTTTAAATTATATGGGAGAAAAAGATATTCAAATAAATACAAATTTCTTAAACTTTAAACTTAAAACTTAACTTTAAATCTCCGGTTCTAATATGTTTACGAAGATGTGGTTTGTACCATTTCGTACAAATTTCTAGAATCGTTGTATAAGTTTTCAACAATAAAATCGTTTTTGAAAAAAAAGATATTTCAAAAAGAAAAAAATATTTTTTAATTACTATGAAAATTTGTATTTAAAATTCTTAAAAGTGCGAAAAACGATTATCAACATTATTTTTCAATAAACAAAAATTGTATCTCGATTTGCTAAATAAGTGGGAATAAATTATTTCAATACTGTGTAATTATTATTGCATAGAGGAATAGTAATAAACCAATTCTCTATATAGTAGGCCAAAAATCAAGTGGGAGTGTGCATGTCATTGTTAAGGCAATGGACTACTAACTCTAAGGACCTGTGCTCGAAACCGGTTTTGGCAGATAAATATTATCTGTTATACTTTAGCCACTGGCTCAGCTCTGTGGGTTCAGGAGCCCTCCAGGATCAACCTAGTCTCATAAAGTGGGTACCGTTAATTGAGTCAAAATCTGGCGGTCGAGCGTGATTCTGACTATATCACCTCCTTTCACAACCGTTAGTCTTGTAACAGTACTTCCTTGCAAAGTATTGCACCTCTGATCCTTCATGAGTTATTGCGGTACAGATTTAATTTAAAGTAGGCCAAAAAACATTTTCCGTCTGAAAAAGAAGGTCTAATTTGTTTTAGCATCCTAAAAATCCTTATATGCGAACTTTTATAAACTAAAAAATATTTTATAAATTTTACTTAAGTTTTCAAAGTGAATCGTGTACAATAGTGTACCCACATTGTAGGTTTGGGCAAAATAAATTTTGTTTAGAACGATTAGGTAAATTTTTTTTTTGGGTTGATAACCATTAAAAATATAGGTCGTATATATTAGGTATATACATAGATAGGAAGATACCTATTGTATTTATTGTATATCGTATAGATACCTATTGTATTATACCTATATAGATTATTATCAATGTATTTATAATAATTATTTTTGTTCAATTCCATTACTTGTCGGAATCCATTTTACTAAAGCGATAAAGACTAAATAAATGAATATTTAGTATCGTATTTTTCCTCCTGTGATTAAAACCGCCCCTCCTTCACTTGTATTATGATAATGTGTAATACGTCAGTACTTAGTCAAGGTGAAGAAAAAAAAAAAATCGAAAATCGTCAATGCCTCCCTTGCCAATTTCCATTAAAGAAAAAAAAAAAAAAAACAAAAATAAGTGATGTCTGATGGGATAAACTTGAATGGAGATGGACTTTTGACTGTGGTAATAACTGTAATTGTTGCCTTGGCAGACAATTGGGTATCAATAGATACTCTACCCAATTTCAGCTTCAAATTCTCCTCAACCGTGTCATAAAGCTCCAAAAATGCATTCTTCTGGCTGAAAACATTAATAATGGTCATTCTTAAAATGACTAACCTACTTACATCCCCAAGTTTTGTTTGAGTCAGTTAGCTCCTGTTAAAGTTATCGCTATTTTTGTGATTTAAAAAAAAAAAATTAAAGATCAGAGAAGACAAAAAATTATGACAAAATAATTTTTATTTTTATCTATAAAATAAAAGGGAGTGGTCGAATCTTTGGAATTACTGGACCGATTTTCGTCCAGTTTTTTTTCAAAATATTCCATGACGCCATGGGAAGGTTGTTTAAAGATAATGAAATCCCCGAATTTTGGACTAAAGAAGTTTTCGGATTTTTTCAAAAATTCGTACTTTATGCTTTCTTGAGGTGCTAAAAACGAATATCAACTTTGTTTCACTCCTAAAAAGTTTTTTACTACACTTTTATAGGTCAGTCGGTCTTAATTTTTTCAATATTTTGAAAATTTTGAGGCACTGGGAGGGTAGTATAAACATGAAAATACCTTAGATAAATAAATTGCCCTAAATAATAAGAAAAAAAATCACCTAAATCCGACCAGTATTAACGATGATACAGCGAAATTAGTTGTTATCAGATATGTAACCATAATTACCTTCTTATCACATCATCTATATACATAAAAGGAATGGTCGAATCTTAATCCACAATAAACTTTTGAATTATTGGAATGATTTACATGCACTATATTCAAAATGCCCCCCTTTCACCTTTGGAAGGTTAAAATATAATAAATTTTTTTTTTTAGAAAAGAACATTTCATATTCGTTTTTAGCTTCGTCTCAAAGTACCAAGTATCATTTTTAATTTACCAGAGTACCAACACAATCTCAATATTTTCCCTTACTAAATATTCCATGTATTGGGAAGTGAAAATAAAAATATTTACGTAGTTTTAATTAATATTTCTAAGATTTTAGGTTTATTTTTAAAGCATGAACAATTTCACCTAATATCGTTAGAAGGTACACATTTATCTTTCCTTAAAATAAAACCCAATTAGACTGACGGAAACGAAAACTACTTAAGTTACCCATCAGAATTATTGAGCAATATTTCAATATAAATTCAGAAAGCATTCCTAATTATCATGGTTTACAAGTATTAATCTAAAAAATCAATGCCTCATCTTCAGCACAATTTATCATTTAAATTATAGCAATTTGAGTTTGTTTAATATGTGAATTCGAAAAGTTATATAGTCGAAATAAAGTCTCATTGAGATGCTACAAACCGCCCTTCCTAGATAAGAATCAAATCAGTTATGAGTACAAATCGTGAGAAGGCTTCTGGTAATTGTTTTCTCACAATTCCGACATACTTCGATTCAATCATGGCCACCATTAACTGTAAATATTTTTTTTTTTCATTTCATTTCATTAATATACGTCAAATTGAAGGTCACAAAGGAAATATATTACACTTAGAACAATGATTTGATCGATAGCATATAACACACAGTAATTTAAAAATACATTAAACACTAATTATAGGTGTGATTAAATCCTGTTTGCTAATTAGTAAGATTTTCATATATCATAGTACGCCTCCATCCTGTATCGTAAACACTTATCCATTTATTACAACATAATATGATTCCTTCATCGCGATCTTAGCAATTTTGGAAGTTAAAAATAACAAGCATTTCTCGCTTTTAACCCTGATTTTAATTCCTCACCGATTTCGTTTGTTCTAGTAGCAATGGAACCCAAATACTCAAACCTATCTATCTGTTCAATTGTATTTCCTTCTATATCTAGTTCGCCGAAATGACTCCTCTACTCCTATGTATTTTGATTTATTCGCATTTATTTCAAAACCTAGTTCCTTACTAGAGTTTATCAACGTTTTTTTCACTTTAAATGGTATGATATCTACATAAATAATGGTTATCCATTTTTATAGTTTTTCACATATTAAATAGTACCTAATAATTAATAAATGGTACGTATTAACTTTGTACACACTCCATTCTGAATTATTGTCAAGTTCCCAATTGGACTGGATTTATTTGTTGTACAAAAATTCATCGATCTTTTCTCAGAGATCACTTGAGTTTATTTCTTTGGCCTCATGCCCTGATGAGGTAGGGTAGGAAGAACGAGTTATCTACCCAATAATTTACCAATTACTCGGAAAAATCAACCCTCTGATGTTAGATTCGAAGTGGCACCAGTTCTGATTCGTAAATGATGAGAATTGATTGATTTTCCAAGTATTTCTTCTTCGGTTCTACAATCCGTCAACGAGTCCTGGCCTCCTTAACCAGATGTTATTGCCTTTTCAAGTCGCTTTCCAGTTTTGAGGTCCAAGGAGGAATATATCATCATGGGCTACATTATTCTGCTATCGTAGCCTTGTTCGTCTTCGTCATCTAGTTCCATGGAGCCCCTAGGTCATAATCTTTTTGGGGATCGGTGAGTCATTCGTCCTGGCCATCACAGCCTTTGATGATGACTCTAAGGGCATCTAATCGTACTGTTTCTAACGGGTACACTTTCGCCACTCATTCTTCAGTACTACCTCCCATAGATATCAACTTTGAATATTTACGAAGAATCTATATTTTCCCAAGTCATCCATGCTTAAGACATCTATGTAATGGCAAGACACACTAATACCTTAGCAGGGATTAGTTCTTGGGCTTTCGATGCCTATTCACTTTATATATTATAAAAAAAAAATTAGTAGTATTTATTGGGACTAGGATTTGATAGAGCGATACTCATTTTACATGACTATAACACAATTAATTAATAAAGTGATTTTATTAGGACTCGCCAAGTTTTAGAGTAACCCACTGGTGTTAGATGGTAAACCTATTAAAATGAAATAAAAATACAATAATACTGATACAATATATTAAAAATAATATCCTTTGCATTATTTAATCTACAAAGCAGTCGCAGCTCCATTCAGTGATTAACCACACCGTTTAAACAAATTATATAAATAAAAGATTTTATGAATTAAAGGCTTTTGATCGAGTCTGGCACCCGTGACTGCTATACCTACATTCCTACTTTCTTATCTCTCTGGCAGATACAACAGCGTTATTCATCCCTCATTCCTCAGTCTACTGGTGTACCTCAGGGTAGTGTCCTTGGTCCTATCCTTCATACAGTTGTCCTAAAACCCATCCCTACACTGTCCTCACCACGTATGCCGATGCCGCATGTCTATTATTAGTGAATAATGACTCTTCCATTGTATCCCAAACCTCTTATCCCACATCGAACCCTTGAAGTATGGTGTCAAAATAGATTCCAGTAAATTCCACCAAATCATATTTATTCTTCGTCGTAAACCCATTACTTCCTGCCCCACAGTATCCTTTAATAAAACCCCACTTACACTTATCGAACAGATCCGTTATCTAGGACTGCATATGGACTAACAACTAACTTGGAATTTTCATACATGACTGAAAAGAAAGGAAAATGAAATCCATTTAGAACACTTACGAGAAAAATGGTCTAAGCTTCCAACAATTACAAAAAACACATTTATATGACTATAATAAGGCCTATCTGGAAAATTACTTAAAATTTCTATCGTACCCAATCTTTAAAATCCAAAATCTTTTGTAAAATCCTCAATGCTTTTTACTTTGTCACAAATCGATTTGGCCAGAAACAGATACCAATTCTTCCATAAAAAACTTCCTAACTACCCAAACCTACTTATTTGTAGCCTGGATTATTACCTGGTAATCCTCCAAGACAAGGTAAGGATGATGGTCTCGAGATCGATGCAACCCTCTAGAAATGTTATTGGAGTTCTATCGATGGGTAGATTTTCCACATGTCTGTAGCATGCGAATGTATAAATAGCATAAAATTTACTTATTGTTAATTTATTTATAGTACATATATTTATAATATAAGATTTAAAAAAAAGGCTTACATTAACCATAAAAGTTATATTAAGCCTAACCTCCTTGGGCAGAAACTTCACTCGCTGATGAGACAGGAGGAGCTGTACAAGAGTGAACGATCTCATAAATTTTCACCTCAGACCTGGCACGCCACTTGATGAATTACCTCAATAACTCCTGAACCACTTTCCAGAGTTGGGACAGAAAGTAGTTGCTACGCCAATAAAAACAAGTTTTCTAATTGTTTAAAAAAGTTTCATTATCACTCTGAATTATTTTTTAAACAAATTGCTAAATTATTTATTTAAATAAAGAGTGTAGCCAAGTTTTTAATTGGAAGTTATTTTAATCAGTCATAAACCTCTATATTAGAATAATTCATGGGAAAACTAGATTTTAATTGTTTTTAGTCCTTCCATTATAAACTCCCTTGCCACCCAAATCCATAGTTTCTAATCTTGTGCTCTCTTTAATTCTTGAGAGCGCCTTAAAAGATGATGGCTTTCTAATTTGAGACCTTCTAGTGTAGAAATATTATTAAAGTGCTACGAATGGGTAATTTCTCTACATGTCTGAATCATAACATAGTAATACCATATTTACTAGATGTACTTTCATGTAAATACACTTGTAAATATCAATAAATAAATCTTATGTAAATAAATTTTATAAAAAATGTTCATAGACGCTTTCTTCCATTCATAAATTAATACAGTAAAACCACTCCAACTACAATTTAACAGATGTATCCCAGCGACGGAAATGTTTTATTGTTGACTGGTAACTAATGATTCTTGCCCCTAGCGGACACTCTCTGTAACGGGCAACGAAAGAAAACTTTTCCCTGTTTCTAAGAAAGTTTAATGTTTACTTTTATCCTATAAAGTTTTTGTTAGCTCAATTTTATGTATTGCCAACGTTAATTGCTTTCCAAGAATGTGGTGATTTAAGTGTATTTAAGAAGGAGGAGATAGATTTCATATTATCAAATATGAATTATTTGAGAGGTGTGCTCTGCCATAGTAAAGGTGTCAGTGATAATAAAGTTATATATTATATAATGTTAATCCAAAAAACCTAACAATAAAAAAAAAGGCTTCTTTAATTTATTTTTATTTTCCCACAACAACCGAAACCACACATAGGCATCAGGAAGTATGTAATGCCCCACAAATAACAGCTCATAATTAGTTAGTGGTCGGCAATTTTATTCCGACCTTTTGATTGTACGTTGTGAGCTTTTGAACGAGGTCATGCCTTGAGCTGGAGTAGAATTCTAAATCATAGGAGGGAAACAGGTGTTAGGTAACGGGTTAAAATATTTGAAAACCATAATTAATATCTCTACCAAGGATTACTGCAAGAAAATAAAAAAAATAAATATTTAAATATGTAAAAATAAGAGAAAAAAATAGTACATTAAATCTTTTAATTTTGTAAATATTAATAGTCATTCATTTCGAATTTAATCTTCTTTAATTATTGATGAATTATATAACACCCAAAACAATTAAAGTGGTTAATCAATGTTTAAAAAATGTATTAATTAAATAATAAAGAAAAATTAGAATGGTTATTGGCCAAAACAAAGTTTTCGATATTAAATCATATTTAACCGTCTTAAATATAAACATAATGAAAAGTTTCAACACATTTTACGCTGAGACAAGAAAATTGCCTCCAAAATACCTCAACAATGACCCATCATCCCATCCCGCAAAAGATAGAATGCAATTCCTCAGACTAACATTTGATATGGAAATGATATGGGGGCAACATATTTAAGAAAAAACGTCAGTAACTAAATCTATTGCGCTCACTACTCAAATGCAACTCCAAATTAAAAACCAAAATGAAGCACATACAAACCCGCTGGTATACCCAGTTAAAGTGGCTCTATCCAACCTCCCGAAAGCAATACCTCCTTGGTGTTGTCCTATTCCAAGTTCTTAACATCAAAAAACCTACCTATATCCTAGATCTTCTCACTCTTCGTTTATCCATCCACTCATTAAATAGCAAATCCCAACCGATTGATTTATACATGCCCTCCTATAGAACCGCCTTCTTTAGAATTCTTCGTCATACGTGCAACCTCCTTCTGGAGTTATTTTCGTATCTCCATTCGCCAGTACTCAGCCATTCTTTCCTTTAAACAACACCTATTCCTCCACTTATTGTATAACGTAACCTCCACATCATTTTAATCAAATAAATAGGCTTATATTGATTAACATTATAAACAGTAGTTAAACGATTACATTTTTCCAATCCAAAACACTAAGACTTATTATCAAAGCACCATAGTCCGTAAATAACAACCTTTTACATACTGATTTTTTAAAAACTTATTTGTTTGTTTGTTCTAATTATTCATTCATTTATGTGTTTTTTAAATTTATGTATTAGTTTTTTTTTTAAATGTATTTAATTGTTTTCTTTGGTAAACTGTTCAGCTGCTGTGATTGTTTTGTTTCTGCATGGACAAATAAAGCATTATTCTCTCCAACGGTCACTGAATACATACGAACTTACAACAAGTGTTTACATGAAAAATTACTGGTACACCGAAACACACTAATAGGACAAATGGCCACAAGTCTCATGCCTGGGGACACAAGTAGACAAAAAAGAACGTGGATGAGTGACCTGCTAAGATAAAGATGAAAACACCACTGGGTGCCATTATTCCTTACATGCAATCTATTTAATCAATGTAACAGTCAGTCAATCTACTAATTGTTAATTTTGTATTTCACAGGTGCGGATATAAAGAAAGAAAGAGAAAGACATAACATTTAAACATAAATTAAGGATTTAATTTAATCAGAATTATTAATAAGTGTATAATTAATAAGTGTATTAGTAAATAATTATTTATTTATTTTATGGTTATTCGCCTATAACTCTTAAACGACAGAGGTAACGTTATATTATAAGAAATATAATTATAATAAATATCATTAAATTCTCCATCGAAGCGCCGTAACATATTAATTCGGTCAAATTGTAGTTTATAAACTGTACATCGTCATAAATAAAAAAAAATTTTTTTTTCCAAATTTTGCCCTAAATGGAGGTATAGAATTATATATGGATCCGAAATTACCACGAGAACGTATTTCTGACGGTTCTTAAGCAGTTACAAAAGAGCTAATTAATTAGATAAACTCTAATTTTCCTCTCTTGTTTTCACTCACTTTGATTGTGGCTGCTTGATATGTGGTGGACTCTCGGGTAATCTCGAATCTAAACTTAAACGTTGGGGATTTCGGGATAACGGTCGACGTTATTTTCGGGATCACCAAGATACGCACATAAGCCAGTATTACGCTGAGCTGAGGTCTCTATCCACCCTTCCGATGCCAGTAATTCCAAGCTTCCTTTCTATTCCAAGTTTTTAGTACTCAGCGGCCCTCCTACATCCTATAAAACCTACAATTCAAATTCCCATTCAAGTTCTACCAGGTCCCGTTTATCTGACATCTACACTCCACCTCACCGAACTACTGCCTTTGATAAATCATTTTTTACCCGAACTACCATTCACGGGAACTCCATTACTTCTAACATAAGTCATGTACCAACCCTTCCCTCGTTTAAAACCCTCCTATTTAACTACTTTTCACTTCGCCAATCTAATCCAATATTGTAATAATACAGATAATTTGTAATTCTTTTTTTGCTTTATTTTTCATGTATTTTTTTTCACTGTATCTAAAATTATTTATAAGTAATTTTAATATAAATTTCAATTAAATGTAGCCACATTTTTGGTTAATATATATATACCGAATAATTTCTTATAACATTATTTTTTCTCTAGGATGCGCCGTTTAAAGTTAAAGGCGAACCTCCTCTCCCACTCCCACCTCCCCCCCCCCAAAAAAGGACTTTATGCAATAAATTAGGTAATTAGTAAGAGTTTTAAATACGTCATAATTTTTTTTTCTATTTATTAAAAAGTATTTTCAGGTGTATTCTACTGAGATCGATTTTATGCGTCGGACTCCTGTACTAAGGGGGACGGTGCGTTACTATCTTCACGAAACAGACCACAAAATGGTATACGTATTATTTAAAAATAAAATTACATCTAAAAAAAATTAAATAAACAACGGTTGACGTTAATAGACAACTGAGGAATTTTAATGATTAAGGACAATCCATTTTAGAATGTATAATAAATGTCAAGAATGACTAACGTAACACTTTAAGATTTATTTTTGTTTAAACATCGGCTTCCACTAAATAATAAACAAAATAGTTAATTTCCAAAAGAATAAAAACAAACTAATAGCAAACAGTGACCACGACTGCTCCATCTTATGCAACTAAATATGCAGTTAGATAAATGAATCTGCAAAACCTCAATCTACATGATTTTTCAATAACAGTCATAATTCATTACTTCAAACCACAAATTCAAACGTTACTATAAATAATTTTCTTCAAGTTGAAAAATGAGCCAAGTAATTCTTTAATTTATTTAAACTGTAGTAATAGAGTGAAGGAATAATAGTAGTACTTGTAGACAACTGTTTCAAGGGCAGGGGACCAGTTATCTTAAATAATGGAACTAATAATTTATAAAAATGATACAAGATATCCCGAAGCAACATTCTTCTAGAATTTACTACTTCCTTGAAAACATAAAGCAGTTAAGGAATACAAAAATAATTTCTGAAAACTATAACTAATTGGTGCATATGCTTTCTGGAAGATATTTGAAAACGAAACTCCAGTATATCACGCCTTAAATACATTTGGATATATAATTAATAAAAAAACAGATAAAAAGTTTACAAACATGAGTAAAATATTTACTATCTCGTCTAAAAGGAGTCAGAATCTTCCTACTTCCAATCAGTTTTATGCACAGCAGTAACTCATCTTAACTTTTTTTTTAATCCCATATCGCAGCCCTCGAAGAATGGTGTCGTAATTGAAGGATTAAGATAAATTTCAGCAAATCCCATCAAATAACCTTTACTCTTCGTCGTAAACATACCGACTGCACTACAGTTTCATTTAATAATGTTAATCTTACCCCTGTTGAACAGCTACCTTGGACTTCATTTGGACAAACGATTAACTTCGAATCAGGAAACTGCATGTCGATTTCGACTATTACAGAACTTACTAGACAAACGGTCTAAACTTCCAACACATTATAAAATACTAATCTACATGACTGTAATAAAGCCAATCAAGACATATGGAGTTGAGCATTGGGGCTCCACTAAACTTTAGAATTCCTCTCGTATCCAATCCTTACAATCCAAAATCCTTCATAAAATCCTCAATGCTCCTTACTTTGCCACAAATAAAATCATACATAAAGACCTTAATATTCTCTATGTAACCGATCTAGCCCGAACCACATATCACTCCATTTATTATAAACTCCCTAACTACTCAAACTCCCTAGTTTCTAACCCTTCATTCTCTTCCATTCCTGACAATCCTCCGAGGCGCCTGAAAAGAAGATGACCACGAGACCTGCTAATGTAAAATGTCATTAGAGTGCTACCAATGGGTAGTTTCTCTACACCCCTGTAACACTCCATTTTAACTAAGATCAAATTTACTGAATGTATTATATAATATACAGTTGTAAATTTCAATAAAGATATATAAAAAAAACTTTTTTTATATGAACCACTGCAATTCATGTAAGGATTGATTCATGGTTACAGAAATAGGAAAAATAATTAATTACCACAGCAGGGTTCCAATCCGCATCTCAGGAGTTACTCGCACAGCGTATCTTTACAAATAGATTTAAATATGTAAAAATATATGAAATATTCACGACCTTAAAAAAAATATTATTTGAATACAAACGTTGCTATAGTAGAACTAATAAGAAAACCCAACAATTTGAGATCAAAGTTTAAATTGCGAGAAAATATATTTTTCAAAGAGTCACTAAAATTGAAAAAACAATACCAATGCCTATGAAGTCAAAAGATGGAGGTTTTATAGGCACAATATTGAATTTGAACTGTAAATGAAATCATTGTTGCCAAGTATCAATATTCGAAAAAGGTATGTGAAAAGAATAAAGCCGAGATGGGAAAATTAAATTATTTTATGATATAGTAGGAAAAATAAAAATTAATTAATATTTGGAAAGTCCGGCCCGAAATGTTTGGAAATTTAAGATTTCCACTCCCCAACAAATTGTAGTAACGCTCCAGTCTCTGAAACACTAAAAAAAGAAACCTAAAGACAACAGAAATACATGTTCTCTATCATTACACCAAACGAGAAGTTTGAATCTGGTACTGGAACATAATAATTTATGCTGATAAAGCAGCCGTGAGTCAACCCTGTGGTTTCAAGAGCCTTCCAAGGACAAAACCAGTTTCTATAAAATGGATCCTTTAATTTAGGGAAAATCTGACGATTGAGCCTGATATTGAACTTGAATAATCTTGCATAACCATTGTAAACACAGTATTTCCCTAGAAGTTACTGAATCCCCTCACACATAATGGGTAGTTAGTGGTAAACTTTTTTTTTTCTCCCTATATTTCATACCATAACGAATAAAATAATAAAGGGGAGATACAATTAAATGTAACAACCAAAATAACAAAATGGATTAGTAATGAAAATCAAAATGAATCACCAATTATCTTCGCCATTTTCTATTTGTTTATTTATTTTTTGGTCTTCACAAAGAGAAATAATAATATAACCGATAGATTATTACCTATTTAGTAAAACAATTTTTAAATTTACAATGAATCAGAGGTCCTACAATTTGAATATTTTTGAATCTATTTGAGCATTTGAACAGTTATTTGATTGTATTAATAATGAATAATTTAATAAATAATATCAGTACGTCTGTAGATAGGAAATTCACACAGGTATAATATTGTGTTTGAACAGATAAGAAAATCATTGTGAAAAGGTCAAATGGGAATGGAACATAATAATCTATACTGTTAATCTACCGTGAATAGATCCTGTGATTTTGGGAGCCCAACAGGTGCAAAACCAGACCTACAGAATAGGTACCTTTAATTATTCAATATTCACCTTTAAGTATTTATGGTGTGTTAAATGTAAAATGTTTTACCATGATAAATATTATAAGTTTAGGATTATGAACAGCCCTATTTAAAGTTATGCTAAATGCATAAGAGTTCCTAGCGGATTTTCTGAGCAACTTGTTTTACAACCTTTCTTTCCAAAACTTCTTGTTATTGTTTACTTCTAAGATTCGATTAAAGTAATTTATTGCAACATGCCAAAAGTGGAAATTATGTGCAAGTTTAGCTAATGAGTGCCTTGTTGATCTTGTAACTTGTGAGGTTGAGAATCAAGGTGAGCTAATTCACTCATTAAGTTATAAAAACATCCAAAACAATACTAACATCATCAAACCACAAAATACGAACAAGTAACAACAAACAAAATGATGACAAGCTCAGCTGGTCTGTTTTGTAACGTCATTCTCCATTCAACAGACCTAGTTACAGACTCTCAACCATGTTATATGTTATATAGTTTTAACATGGTAAAAGAAGGAATTATTTCTCCATTTAACATGTTAAACTAAAGATCATGAATATCCCTAATGTAGTGAAAAGCTGACGGTTGAGCGTAATGTTGAACCTGAATCACCACGTTTCATAACCGTTGTTCTAAATACAGTACTTACAAAGTACTGAACACTTGGCTTTTTATGGATTGTTAGCGGTAAAGGTTTTTTCTCCCTCGTATATCTATATATATCTTAACGAATAAATTAATAAAGGGGAGATAAAATTAAATGTAAACACATATAAGTTCAATTGTGTTGGAACAGCTAAGAAAATCATAGTTGACTACAATAAATGATGACTACTATAATGAGTACTATAAAAAGAAAAGATAAATATATTCAGTGCATCATATATAAACTAAAAAAAGGTCTAAAACGGAGATCACCATACTCCGTTCCCAATTAGGGCATTCTGGAAAGAAATTAACGTTGTTGGCATATTCTTAGCAGAAGAGAGAAAGCAACAGGTCAAGAAGAAAATGATGCTCTATCAAGTAAAAGTGACACAAATAGAACTTTATGTATCAGGAAACCTTTAACATCAAACATTCTATTTCTGCCAGCGACTAGAATTAGTTCCAGGCCGGCAGTATATTCCAGGCTGATCTAAATAAACATTTCAAATTGTGCATTAGGCATTAGCGTTTGAACCTTTTTAGTTCTCTTGGAGATGAATGGTGCATATTAATTTAAAATTAATATACAACCGGCACCACGCCATTCACAAAGCGTTCGTCCAATGGCAAATATTTGTAAAATGTGAAAGGTGAAAGGACAAGTGAACAAATGGTGTGTACACAAATGTGTATGAAAACCCAGAAACAATCGTTTTATTTATTTATATAATCTCAGATCGTCCTGGTGGGCCTTACATGGTTTAATGTAAGAGGTACAATTTTTTTTTTTTAAACAATTGATTATGGAGGATATAGTCTCATAAAAAAAGACACCTCCAACTATAATTGGTGAATAAAAAAGATGAAGAGAGAGAGAAAAAAAGTCAAGATAAAATAAAATTTTAGAGTGGCAATAACAGAACTGATAAATATAGAATTTATAACAGGATGTCCTGCAGCAGACTCGGCTTCAGTCTTCGGATTGTGGTTGGGTTTCCCAAGTTGTTGGTCACTGTTCCTTTGACTGTAGGTAACTTCATGAACCGTTTATTGATGTAATCCTCTATTGTCTCCATTTATAATTCTCGATGCAATTGGCTGTTTCTTACAAACTAAAGAGCATCCACTGCAATTCTTACGACTTTATTTTGAAAAGATTGTAATTTTTTCTTTTTCGTAAAGGATGCCGCTCCCCAGACTTCAAAGACATCAGCAGTGGCCTGAGAATTTTTTTAAAAATAAGAAAAGTTGTTTATGGTTTTAGTTTGGATTTTCTATTTAGGACAAGATATACCATTGCTAACCTTGTATTTTAGCACTAACCGAAGATATAATATCATATCGATAGTAAACTTCAAAGTTGTGTGTTTCATTTATGTGTTTAAGTTATAGGTTAAATAAAGTAGATTCTATTCGTCTTTTTATTAATTTATTTCACATCACTAATATTTCGGCAAACCTGGTCATTATCGAAGATTAAGGAAAAAAAATTAAAAGTGTAATTAAAATATTTTTAACATAATTTATAAAATCATTATTAATAAGAAATAATATATCTCAAATTTTAAATTCACAGCAATATTTTTTTAATTGTGGCAAGATATCATGCCTAAGTCTTACTTAATACAGTTACTTAGAGTTAAGAATTTAATTTAGACTTAATACAGTTAAGAATAAAAACAAACTTAATAAGGGAATAACTCATTAAGATTTCAGCATGAATCCACAGTAATCCGAAATTAATTGCATTATCTTTAGCAATAAGTTAGAGTTGACAACAAAAAGGCTTCAAGGCAATAAGAAGACTAGAGTATAGGCCATGTGCAGGATCATCATCCAATCCAATTTATGAACTTATGCAATAATGTTGATCCTATAAAGTCTTAGACTTGTTACCCATCCAACCTTGAATCAGTTCTTTATAAGAGGTAGGGTTTATTTAATAATGTTTAACCATCATTGCTAATATTATACACAAGTAAATTTAAAAACCAAAAAAAAAATCAATGTCTCTGGAGTATTAAAGGTCAAAAAACAAAGTTTCCAAGTACGTTGAAGGTTACAAACGATTGCTAAATAAACAATTAATATACATCCAGTTATTACATGACTGTGCATTGATGACCAAATCAATAATTGGATGATTGGACATAAACGAGAACTTTGTCTCATAGTTGAGATAAAACGTCAATATTTATATCAGAGCTCGGCAACGCGGTTTCTATTGTACAATTTATGTATAATACTCAAACCCTCAATTAAGGTTTGATTAAGGATAAATGGATTGATGAAAATCAAAACTTTTGGTGAGATACATCTCTTTGTGCATATAATAATAACATCAATATTTTCTTCACTAATAAATCCTTATTCCAAACAAGAGAATAGCGGTGATGTAAATGATTTTAGAACTTGATGTAACTTTTAGTCATAGAAAAGATGTATAATTTCAATTGCTCTTATAAGAAGGTGGTGATGAATTTGAAGATCCTACAAACTCCCCAATGGTGGCGGTGGCTGGCCTGGAAAACCACGTTAGTTTAAAAAAAAAATCTTCTTTTAATTCGAATAACCATTACGTAATGTATAGAATGTAATATTTAGCCAAATAAAGTTTAAATATCTCCCTTTTTAGTATTATGACGCATCAGCCTACCTCAAAAAATATAAATGACGAATTACAGAGCTATTCCAAAATATTCCGTCGGGATCCCTACTTGACTAGTCCTCATAGGATTAAGAGTGGATGAACAACAAGATTTTTTTAATATATTTCTGGTAACCAAATTGAGATGAGAAAACCGAAAAGCGAGTGAAGTAGCCTCAAAAAACTGAAGTGCAAAATATCAAAACACTCTAACATTTCTGTTAAAAATACATTTCTAACCTAATATTTTGGATTTCCGAGGTACTTCATTAAATATGACTATGTAGGAGTGGAATAACCTACAAAACATTTTTTTATAATTCTTTGGTTTTTAGAATTGAATTGGTTCAAATAATAATTAACAAGAGACATTATGGATCATCTATATACATTATGCCATTTTTCAATTCCATGCGCTTTTTAAATATTACTGAACTATCCTAAGTATTTCAAGTCTACTCTTCCCGTTTCAATAAAAATATCAAAAGTGATATAGGACTGTCGCTCCGTGGAGTCGAATGCTATACCCCCACATAAACTTTCCCAGTGGAGCGGCCATTCCCGTTCATTGTACCCACGGCCAGCAGCTCCTGGGCCAATATTGTAACATTCGCCTTCAGCGGACCCAGCCCAACCCCTTGTAATGCCATGTGGCAAAGGAAGGGCTTTTTTTTCCTAAACTTCTATTTATTTATTTTTAATAATATACATTTTGCTTAACCTAGGAAAATTATATACACACATATTTACATTTTATCTTGTTTTGCCTGATGGCATTATAAGATGAAGAAAACATTGTCCGCTGGTGGTTTGTACATGAGTGGCATCATAGCCGGGATGCTAACAGAGAATGGGGAGAGACCATTCCGGCTAATAATGTTAAGGTGTGGGTGACTTCAGACAGCAAAGCCCGAAGTCCTTCCCTTCGACGGGAGCGAGGACGTCGACCAAGGGGACCGTGCTTTGCCACTTCCCAGGTCTCGGTGAAGGGGCGATCTCTCGGAATAGGGGATTGGCAGTGTCTTTCAGCCCATCAAAGAATTTTATATGCCAACGCCTATGAATTCCGCACAGAAGAGAGTTAGAGCTCCTCACTAATTACTGTATTACGCTGGAAGGTGGTTCCTCTGACTATTCGCCGAAGGATGGAATCGTGGAAGCTCTGCAGTTTGGTTAACGTGGTCTTGTAGAGGTGTCGCATGAGTGGTGCACCATAGAGCTAGGTCGGAGCGAGATCTGCTTTGAAGTGAACAAGTAATAGAGCCTATACGACTTCTGTCGGGCCAGCTTAAGTCTCTCCCTGACGTTACTGGAGAAGGTGAGATGGCTGTCGAGAGTCATGCCGAGGTAGAGACGGATTAACCTCGATGCCGTCCTTCTTCAGAGCAGCTACGATGGTAACAGAAGCAGTTTGCGCATAGTGTAGGGCCAGTTCAGCTCTCATGCTGGAAGCATAGACACCGATGTAGTCGGCGTAGGCTGCTACCACTGCATTTCGATGATTGATGGCGACTACTGGTGCCGTGAAAACGACAAACAGTAGAGGTCCAAGTACCGAGCCTTGAGGTACTCCGCATGTGGTGAGGACTGGAGGCCACAAGTCTTCACCAACTCTTACGGCGAAGGCTCTTCCACTCAGGTAGTTTCGGACCAATTGGCATAGGGCGGCGGGAAACTTGTACTCCTCGATCTGATTCTTTTCCAGTCGTAGAGTAGATATTTGCTCGTAGGTGGTCTAGCGGGCGTACCTTCAAAGGTGTAGAGCACTGGCCTGTGGTCCGATGGTCCGTAGGGCAGCACTTGGCAGTCCGTGACCGTGTGCATATTTCTGGTCAGGAGAAGGTCGAGTGTTGACGTACACGAAGCGCGAACCGCGTGCCTAAAGGTATGCACTTCCGGGTGGAACAGAGACAGCCTGGTCTTGGTGATGTAAGTGCCCAGTGGGTTGTTACTATTACACAATCAGGTGGTGTGCCGGGCATTGAAGTCCTCCAGGATAACATGCCGACTAGTCGCCTGAGCGTGTTGCAGTAGCAGCTTCACGTACGTGAGACCAGCCAGAGGTGTCCTGTAGAAACAGATGAACGTGTGACGGTGTTTAAACCGTACGTCCACTGTGAGTACCTTCAGTAGCCGTCACTGGGTTTGGGATGCTCCTTGACGGGATGTCTCTCCTGACCAAGATCAGGCCTCGTTCACGAGTTCCGGTAAGGCAGGCCTCTCGGTATGCGGTGTACCCTTGAAAGTACATCCGTGACGAGGTGGAGAGCATAGTGTCGGTGAGCGCCACCACTGATGGTCTGTGCTACTGCAGTAGAAGCTCGATTTCAGCCTGCTTCGGTGAGAGACCTCTGACATTGTAATTGATGACTAGGTGTTCAGTCATAGTGGCGAGCGAGGATCTCCATGAACATAGTCACAATGTTCACCATTTGGTCCATGCGGACGCATAACTCTTCCATGGCTGGCATGTTAGAGGCACTGGTCACCGGGGCAGGCTGGATCGGCGGCTGTTGTGGCATCTGAACTGGAAATCCTCCCATCAGTTCAGAGAAGGCGACGTCGTTCTGGATCCTCCTGCTGAATGTCTGTCTTCTGGTATGCGCAGTTGGTGGTGCTGGGACTTCACCTAGGGCATATCACAGTGCGGTTCCAATAGCGCATTGTGTGCCCATATTGTTGGCATTGCCTGCACTGGACCAGGCAGCCGTCTTCTCTGAAGGGGGAGACCCGGAAGCGCACATGGTCGATGGCTCCAAGCTTCCTAATACCCGACATTTTGACGTGGTGTTCCGTCACAAGTTGTAGTAGTTCTATTTCTGTTCGCTGGCCACTCAGTTGGATCTTCGTCAGTCGGCGTATCATTTTGAACCCCGGGAGATTTTCCTCGAGGTCACTGGCGACTTCTTGGAGGTCAGTGTCCAAGTCAAACCCGTACAGGAAGGGTACACTCAATATATGTGTAAATATATTTACTCTGTAAATGTTAAATAAATTAAAGGAGGCAACAAAAAATAAAAGGGGGTGTTAATGGAGGGAGGAAGGTCTGGAGGGAAAGGATTGCCTTGCGGGCACAAGGGTACCAATACAAAGATACCAAACTTCAGGCCTCTCCCGCCAGTCCTACATCATCCAAAAAGGGCAATTCTCCCCAGCTGGACCCGGCCCATCAAGAATCCAAGGAGCGACAGCCCTATATTATTTTCGAAATATTTGATTAAAATAGAAGGAAACTTTAAGATATTTTAATCGACCTATAAATATTTAAAAAGCGCCTGAAATAGAAAAACGGTGTACTATACTTCACATATACTATCTATACTAAGTTATATAATGCATACTAAGGTACGACAATCAGCTGAGCAAAAATTTAAATCAGGGAGGCAATGCGCGATCGCAAGATATGAATAGATTTAATTTCCTTTTATATCACTCTAATCGCAACTCGACTGGAATATTACAATTTGTAAAAATAAATAAATGTTTTTTAACCACACCCCATTGTATATTACAAATGTAGATAAGTGAAGGTAAAAATTACTATACTACAGCCACTTCTTGGAGAATTCCCCGTGATTTATATACCGCGACTGTTTACCCTACAACCAAGGTCTTCCAGAAAGTAATCACTGTTGTGATTATCACATCAATTATTCCCCGATCTCTGATGAATCACCAACATTGTTGATAGTAATTGGTTTTTCTCTTCTCGCTGCACGACACGACATTGAAATATACCTGCAGTATTTAAAAAAACAAGGTGATTTCAACAAACAGTGCTGAAAAAACAAGTCAATAAACAAATGGAGACTAGATGATTCAGATAATATTGACAGTCCAGTAAACAGAGGTATTGAGGTTGACATCAAACTAAAACTAGCCAATATAAGAGATACTAACGTATAATAACATGATGTTAAGGGTCCTAATATAAGAGATACGTATAATAACATGATGTTAAGAATCCTAATATAAGAGATACTTACGTATAATAACAAGATGTTAAGGATCCTAATATAAAAACAGAGAACAATGGCCTCAAGAGGTTAATGTACCGCTATTTACATTAAACTCCTGACTGCTACTATTTTCCTGTTTAGTGTGTAATGGTTGCGTAATGCAACAGAACCCCATTGACATTGCACGATGATTAGTAATTCAACTGCATGCCATCTTTACTGAATACAGTGTATAACAGCGGATTGTACATATTAATTTATTTATTATATTCAATATTATATATTGAAACTAATAATATTAGTTATCATATTTTTTAAAAATTTATTTATTGATATTTACAACTGTACATAAATACATCGAGTTGAGAAAATCATAATGGTATGGTACAAGCAAGTAGAAAAACTACCCATTGGTAGCACTCTAAAAACATTTTTACAACATATACAACAAGTCTCGAGGCCATCTTCTTTTCAGACGCCTCCAATACGTATTTAATCCAAGTCGAGTGTAGTAAACAACTGGACTGATTGAGTACAGTCAGTCGGCTGATCCAGATCAACCACAATCCACGGATCTTGACGGCTGCCCGCTTACCTCTTAATCAAACTGTTTTTAGTTACTTATTTTTCAACATGTAATTCAAAACTTGAAGACAACACACTGTGAACGAAAAATATTGGGTTGTAAAATTAGTTCGTAGCGTTTTTTACTGGTGATTTCCATAAAAAGTTCAGATTCTTGTAAATATTTGGAATCAATTATATATGACCCATTTTGATCCATTAAATATTGCCATCTTTCTGGTAATTTTTTTATTCCGTCCTCCTTCTCAGATTTTTGTGCAATAAACTCTTCTATGTGCGTTTTGCAGTCCTCAAGCGAATTAAAGTGTTCCCCGATAAGAGAGTTTTGAAGGGCCCGAAATAAGTTCAAATCTGTTGGGGTAAGATCTGATGAATAGGGTGGGTGGAGGATTACAAAGAGATATTATTCTTTAATAATAGCATTTTATAAAATTTGATTAATATATAAACAAATTTCGTTTACTCTTTGAACATTAAATTGGTTATAGTATGGTGATGTATGATTAGAATATATTGGTTGTATCGCATTCTACGGCTATTATATATCTAGATTTATCTTCAGAGAATCAATAATCCCAAAAACGTAAAAACCTATCAATTTGGACTTATTCTTTATTTTTATTTTTCGTTATTTTTTTACTGTGATTTTTTAGCATTTTATAAAAAATGAAAATTGGATTAATAAATTAATAAATAAACATAATTGTGAGTAAATTCTTCTGTTTTATGTTTAAAAATCAGTTCTCCACTGAGATAACATAAAAGATACGGTAGTAGTTCTCAAGTACTACTCCAAAATGGCGGGTGGGCGTTCAATCACGCAAAATTAGAAATGTCAACCACCATTACCAGTTATAACCATACAGAATAAAGTGATTCTTAATAATACGAATTGTAGTCCTAAACTCGTCCGAAATATTTGGAGGTTTCGACAGCAGCTATAATTTTTTTTTAAAATTTATTTAATGTAATTTACAACTGTACAAAATAATACAATAGGTAAATATGTTGTATGTTTCATATACACTTGAAAATCTTGGAAAGGAACCACTCATTGGAGGTCCTTAAAACATTAATTTAAATTAGAAGGTCCCGTGTCCATCTTCTCTTCAGACGCCTGGGAGGATTATCAGGGATTGCTAAGGATGAAAGATTAAGAATTAATGGGTTAGGATGGTTAAGGAGTTTGGAATGAAAAGACGCATATCTGTTTTGGGTCAAATCTTCAACGAATGGGATGTTAAGGTCTTTGTGAATGAGTTTATTTGTAACGCAATAAGGAGCATCAAGGATATTACGTAGGATTTTGGATTGTAACGATTGGATGGTTGAAGAAGAATTTGATGGTTGGGTGGAGCCCCAGAGCTCAATTCCATATGTCCAAATTGGTCTGATTATCGTAGTGTATACTAATTTTTTGTAGTGAATGGGAAGTTTAGAGTGTTTGTCAAGTAAGTGTTGTAGCAATCGGAATATACGAGCAGTTTTTTGTCGTTTCAGTTTTGTGTGTGGATTCCAAGTAAGTCTCTTGTCAAGATGGAGTCCTAAGTATCGAATCTGTTCAACAGGCGTTAGTGGAGTATTTAGAAAGGATACTGTAGGACAGGAGGGCAGAGGTTTACGACGGAGAGTAAAGGTGATATGATGGGATTTGTCAGGATTTATTTTGATTCTCCAGCTATAAAAATTAAAGCAGTAATAATAATAATGTGAGTTATAACGCACAATATAGTACTTTATATATGGGGAATTGCATACCCTACTCCCCTTTAACACTTTGACCGCGAGAGATCCAGTGAAAAACAATTCTAAAATAAGACGCAGATATTTTATTTTATATCAATTAAAAAAAAGCATTATAGAATGTAAAATTTAGCCAAAAAAGCTTAAATACGAATTTTTTCGCCGATGCCAATATATCTAGATATAGTGAATGCAATAGAATGCAATCATCTCATACCTGAATGTTTTTTATTGCGTTTTTAATAACTAAATTTCTGAATCAGAACTCAAGAAAGTTATTGAGCATTGCCATATTTTCTATAAACCATTAATGAAAACGTAAAAAAATCGATAACAATGTAAAATAAATTTTAAATAATAAAAAAAAAATATGAACATTTCAAAAATTTTATTGGAAGCGTGTAAAATAATAAAATACATATGTAAATAAATTTATATACCTCAAATAATAAATTATATTATAAAAGAAGTTTTAAATGAGTGTAAAAACCGTTAAAGACGTAACGGTCGAAGATGGTGTGAGCTAGGACAGTATTAATTACAGTTTGAGGCATCCCACAACCACGCCCCTGGAGCCCATCATAAGGCCCACCTTTTTGGCTTCAATTTACCTGCCAGCTTACTCCTTCTGTTGTACTACTTAGTCTAATATTAGAACCCACAAGAATAGTGCACGTGTGAGTGAGCACGCGCCAACCCGTCATGTGGAGTAATACTAGTATATTATTACCTGAGACATTTTTGTTTATATCTTAAGAATGTTAATAAAACATTCGAAAAAACGGAACTATTATTCTCACCGAACTGCCTGCCAGAGAGACGCCAAGAATTGAATAATGTAGGGATTACTCAATCTTAATGTTGCAGCCTTAGCATTAAGTAGGTATCGATTCTTCCTTTCTGGAACACTTCCAAGCCCTAAGTCCTCTACAGGTCCCATTTAAATTCGTAAATGATATGTTGGAATTTATTGAAGAGTAGCGTGACTAAAAAAACAATGTCCATTAGGTGATGTGAATTATAAATGGGGGCATATAAGATACGAGAGGCATTGTATTTGTAAACATAAAGAATAATAATTTTAACCGAATATGTCAACACCAGTGAGATAATTTCATGCAGTAATAATTTTATACGATATATTATAGAAAATATGTCCCTGGGTTCTGCACTTCCTCATGCCTCACATAAAGTGTATATTACTAATTCAAGCACAGTAATAGTAAACGTTGCGTCTTCAGAAGTAAACTTTTTAAGAAAAACAAAATTATATAACAACAAACAACTAATAACATCAGACCTTCGGGTTAGCTTAACTTTGAAATTATTTAATGTTAATAAGTTATTATTTTTATAATTTCCTAAATTTGTCATTTTTTAATATTAATAAGTTATTATTTTTTATCATTAGTTAAGTTCCTTATTATTTTTATTATTAGTTGAGTTTATTATTATTAATATTATTTAATATTAAGAAATTATTATCTACATTATTAGTTAATTTATTATTTAATACTAATAAGTTATTATCAGTTAATTTCGTTATTATTTTTATTTTAGCTATCATTTAAAATTAATACGTTATTATTAGTTAATTTTTTCATTATTTAACATTAATAAGTATTTATTAGTTAAATTTGTTATCATTTAATATTAATAAGTTATTATTAGTCAAGGTTGTTATCACTTAATAATATGAAATAATAACAAATATAATTAATAATAAACAACTAAACAAATAACGTACTTGAATAATAATAAATATAAAAATAATAACTTATCAATATTCAATGATAACAAAGCTTGCCTAATAACACTTATTAATATTAAACGATATCAAGCAACTAATAAAAACTTATTATTAAATATTTAAAAAATTAACTAGTAATAAAAATAATAATTTATTAATTTTAAATGGTAACTAATAATAAAAATAATAACGAAATTAACTGATAATAACTTATTAATATTAAATGATAAACAAATTAACTAATAATGAAAATAATAACTTCTTATCAATAAATAATAATTAATAATAACAAACTCGACTAATAATAATTAATTATAACAAACTCAACTAATAATAAAAATAATAACGAACTTAACTAATGATAAAAAAAACTTATTTAATATTAAAAATATAAATACTTAATATTAAAAAATAACAAATTTAGGAAATTATAAAAATAATAACTTATTAATATTAAATAATTTTAAAGTTAAGCTAACCCGAAGGTCTGATGACGATAGCATCCTTCACTGCCCACTAAGGCATGCCTAGTGAAGCCTATCCAAACCCAAATCCAGATCAACCTTGAAACATTCCTACCATCTACGTTTCGGTCTACCCCTTCAGTCTTTATTACCTTTATAGGGATCCATCCGTTACTATGCCCTACAACCTTACACTTTCATGTTATTCGCCCCAATGCATTCATCTTAATTATATTTACCAGGATGCAGTTCCCACAATTCAGTGTTGCATAGTATTCTGAATTCTCCGGTCAACTCACATTTTTAATTTAATAACTTAATAAACATATTTTATTAAATATAATTTAATAAATTAATAAACATAAATGCGCTGTTCCTGCCTCAGTGTAAGATACCTATAAGTTTCGCATTCATAAAGAACAGATGAAAGGATAATAGTTATTTAAATTATAAGTAAATTTACATAATTTGATTATGTAAATTTTCTGGATATAAGGTGCGAGCTAAGCAATTTCGAATTTGAGAAATAACAAGGATTTCCCCCTTTATTTCCTCATTAATTTATTTTTTTCTTTATAAGTAGACCAGAGTTTCCCAATCTTTTTTGGCTTGCGGCTTCCAAAATTGCATTTTTTCCAAGGCGCCCTTAATACATCAGATTCTTTCTATTTTTTTTACTTTCTTAAAAAATTTAAAGACTTTCATTTTTAAAAACGATTACACGTTCAACAGCAAAAAATTAGAAACAGATACTATTTTCCTTGGGATACATAAAATATTTAATTTCAACTGTTTCTAGATGCGGATTGAAAAGAAAAAATGAAAGACTTGAACGTTGCTAAATTCTTGGAATTTTGTCAGCATACACGATTGTTGGGGCAAATATTCCAGAGTCGGAAATTCCAAGAAAATTGCCGAATGGTTTAAAATTGGATATTTCGCGCCCTTATGACGTCACCACGGCGCACCCTTTGGGAACCACTGCTGTAGACCCTAAATAGCTGTTCAATTGTATAAGGAACGCTCTAAACTTAAAATATCTGGGCGGTCCGTATCTCAGATGATTAGCCCTAGGTCAATCGTTCTGAGCGGCGTTGGTTCGAATCCGGCCTGGAGTATTGACTTTTTTTCATAAAGTGACAGTCTGACAAAACGAAAAGTTTGACCCCCAGCATGATTAGAATACGTTGATCACCTCTGTAGATAACTAGGCAAACATCACCTTCGCTGTGATTGCCTTAAAGAAAAACAAAAAAAAAAAAAACTTAAAATAATCAAATAAAAGTCATTAATATGAGTTTTTTACTTCAATAAGGTTTTTGTTTCTGTTGTTCTCTAATATAAATCCAGTTCTTACGGATCAATATCTCGAATTTCACATGCCCAGGATGCTGTGAGGCAATGCTCATTGACGATTGTTAGTTTCTAATTAACATCGAATGGCAACTATAATTAAGCATAAGTTAATTAGAACACGTGCACTGTATATTTACATAACAATCCTGCCTGTGATACCAGCTGTATTGATTGATGAGCTGTATTTCAAACTGGGCCAACGGATGCAATCCGGCTCCCGTACGGTGAAAGGGACGCTATTTAGGGGTCGCAATTGAAGGAGCGGTTAAAACACTCTACATTGTTGTGGACACAGCGAGCCCAATTAAAGGTTCATGTTAACCTACAAGCCAGTAAATATTTATTAGGAAGGGTTACGAAACTGAAAACCATAACGGACTTTCCAGCCACGTAACGCAGTAATCCGAAGAGTAACGAATGACATCATTCTAAACAGAGCACAACGAGGAGCAAGATAGGGTAGTCCAGTTGACCCTCTTAACGAAAACAGGTTCTTTAGAGGTTGCGAGTTTTTGTTTTTCTAGAGCAATAGGTCAATTTGTTCAGTCCACTGGTCAAATCCTTCCAGGGAGGATCTCTTCTTGAATAATTCATGATTGGAATGTTCCGAACGCTTACTTCGATCCAAATAATAATTCATAATGTACCGCTTTGTATAAAAGCTAACATCTGGTGCGTTGCGCGGATCACACAACTTCCACTTATTAAACAACTAACGACCCAAAATGTTGTGTAGGTTACTATGGACAAAAAAATTTTACATTTCTGTTCCTACAAAAATTTATATTTAAAGTTTTCTCAAGATAGAAATAACAAATATAAATTTTATCCTGCCAAGAATTCAACAGTTTGACAAAAGCTAGCGAAGTAGTAAAGCGATCGGATAAGTTCGGGTGTTCTCGGCATTTTCCGTTTGAATGGTATTTATTTTTCCGTTTTTTCTCCTTTAGTTATTCATAAAATTCTTTGATATTTTATATTTACACATTTTATATTATTTCTAACAATGAGAACTGTTTATTTTTACAAACAAACTAAATAAAAGGTACTTCAGAGTAATATTTTTGAAAATTCGGAGTTTAGACTATGTTAAACTATTTTAATGAGTTATATAATTGTGCAATTAAGTCTGTAGGAGATGAACCTACCAGCAGGTCCGGATTTATGGTCCTCAGATGCACAACATTTTTGCGCTCCTTTTTCATTACTACCGTACAGGAGGGGGAGGGGAGGATGTTAATCCGGAAATATTTCTTAGGAAAGTAACCTATATTGACACTTTTTCTACGTGATCCTATCGCGGAATTACATAATTTATAAAAACAATTTGACCAGTTTGCGGAAGTATTACTGCGTACTTATACATATATATGTTTAATATTACTGTCTTACGTTTAAAAAAAACTTTTAGAAATTTCGATATAATAGACTGAAATTATGCGTAATATAACTCTCAAGAATGCTGTATGGTGCAAAGACTGACACAAAAAAGTCGTTACGACAAATAGTGAGCATTTATCGTAGCGTGAAAACCCACTTAAAGAAATCGGAATGGAAGGTCGCACCTAAAGAACAAACAGTTCACAAAACATACATATATATATATTTTTATCCCCCTCATACTGATGACTGTGGGTAATGAATTCATGTATAGCTTATGATAGAATTTAATGTTCCGATAATCAAAACAATTAATCAGGACTGTATACAACCGGAAAAAATAAATCTGTCGGAAAATCGATTATCCGAATCTACAATCAAGAGAATGGTCTATCTATTACGAGAAGATAGATTGTGTAACTGTGATGCAAGCAATGATTCACAGGTTAGCATTCTATATTAGCCGATCCGTCGTCACGGTAGAAGCTTTGAGTATAATTCGTCCATCGTAAGCTCAATTCAGCAGTTAGATTACAAACACTTCCTCAGCGACTTCCCGTAAATATTAAACATAAACATCAATAAATAATCGTAATGTTTGGAATAATATCGTGGGATCATTAACCGTTCCTGAATCATTGATATAAAAATGATGTCCACAACTTTAGATCACATTATAGTTATTCCATAATAAGTAAATAAATTATTTATTCTTAAAAATAATTTTAATTTTTTTTTTTTTTTTTTTTACGAAGGAGCTGGAATAGGGACCTCTTAAATTGATTTTTAAATTTCAATTTTAATGGAGAGGCATCATTGGATGACCTTAACCTTCATGCCTTCATGACTTTTTTTTTTTCTCTCTCTCTCTCTCTCTACATCTCATTCGCTGGTTGTAAAAATACTTTTACAGTTGTGAATAAACTTAATAAAGTAAAAAAAAAAATTTTTTTTTGTAAGATTTAGGGATTTGGAAAATTTGTAGGATTTAGCCTTTCGAAGTATTGTACCTAAATAAGACGGCATTCCAAATAACTTACATATAACATGTACATACAGATAACATTCCAACTACATAAGTAACATTTCAACGTCGTAGTCCTATCTACTTTGTCACGATCAATTATTTTATTATACTCAATTTAGTATCGCCTTCGCTAAGCAGTGTTTTAATTTTTCGAAATAAAATTATGTTTTAAGAGATTTACGGGGAAGCACTCTTTCTTTTAACAACTAATAATAAGATGTGATTATTTATATTTATAAACTACTTTCATTATAAATTAACAAAGAAAATTTATATAATGATACATGTGTACTGTAAATAAAAAAATACAGTCATAATAATTAATAAAAATATGAGAACTGTCGTCGAAAATAAAATTTTTTTTTTTTTTTGTAATAAAACTAATATTTCATCAAAATACTCATATTTGATATATTCCCTTAACATCTTAAAAAACATCCTTTCATCAGTCAGTTTATAACAAGATTGATAGATAAACTTTAATTTTTTAATGAAAACAATTTAAATTGTAATATTGTTTATTCACTTAAAACGAATCGATGAATTTTTATTCAATTAAAACTGAGACGATATTGAAATCAGCAATTGACAGAAGTGAAAAATTCTCTCTGTCAAACAAATCACACTGGGCCATTTAAAATCTTTTTTGCAGGTCGTACTAAAATCATCTTTACACGTACTAACTATTATAATTCAATAACATTAAAGAAAGTATGTGTAAAGGTTCGTGTAAAAATAATTTCCTTGACTTGTCTTATATTCTAATTACAGAGTTTCCAATGTAACAATTATTTTTTAAATTAATATTTCTGTTAGGTCCTAAAATAAAAAATATTTAAGCATTATGATAAAATAATGGGAAGCGGAGTGGCACAGTGTGTAAAGATCCATAAGTTCGGTGATCCTATCGGAATACTCAGTCATAAAGTGGGTATCCTTAATTAAAGAAAAATCTAGCCGTCGAGTCTGATGAACAAATTACCACCTTGCACACTCGCTGTTCAAGAAATAGTACTTCCATACAATGTGCAGAAGCTCTGATCCTTCAAGGCTTGTATTGGTACTGATTTTTATTTTATTAACAAAAGAATATTTTAATTAAATTTATGGTTACCAGATTCATGCGAGAATTTATTTTTTTAATTTCAGGTATTTTTAGTTTTCTTCAATTTTCGGTCAATGGTGATAAATTTAACTAATGAATTTTTTTTACTATTTTCTTTTTATTATTTCTTTTTATTTGTCTGATTCATATCAATTCAACCATGAATGAATTCATAACCATTTGGAAACCCCCACATGAATTCCACAAATGAATCCTTTGGAATTCCCCCCTTACCTCCAT
>NW_027111872.1:346308-360670 GCF_000696795.3 Halyomorpha halys
AAAATAATTAACGCGGTACGATTCTATGTTCCAGCAATGCACGTTGAGAGAATAGAGAAAGGTAGAAATGTATTGAGCCTTCACTATTATTTATCGCGTGAGAGGAAAAATATTGAAGGAAATTTTTAATATTTTTACCAATAATATCCTTCATATTTTCGTCATCTAATAAAAACCAAGTACGCGGCGCTTTATTAAATATTTAAGGCCGGTTGAACTACAGTTTAAACTATGATTTCTTAAATCTCGGATAAATCAATAATTGCAATCCGTTGCACAGGAAATATAACCTTCAAATCCGGTAAACTTTAAACTCCTTACCCATTAGTTTTTAATCTCTCATCCTTTACAATCCCTGATAATCCTCTGAGGCGTCTGAAAAGAAGATGGCCACGGGACCTTCTAATTTAAATTAATGCCTGAAGTACCTCCAATGGGTGGTTCCTTCCCAAGATTTTCAAGTGTAAATGAAACATTCAACAGATTTAATTATTGTATTTATTATTTCCACAGTTGTAAATATCATTAAATAAATAAATAAAAAAAAAATTCTGAAATTTAAACCAGCCCTGAATTTTTATTAATCAATCACTTCTAACTGATTCATCTTTGGCTCCTAATGAAATATTACAGCTTGAAATGGAAAAAGGGTAAATTGAAATATTACCGAAGAAGATAATTGTGATAGTAATTTTTGTAAAAAGATGTGACAAAACATCTGAGCAATGTTTATAAATTATTATCCCCACTATTTCACTCAATTATGTATTAAAATTTTAAATTAGTTTCGGAGTTAAAACAAAGAAATCGATAAAATGAATTTTGACCAGTTTTTTTTTTTTTAAAATGTGTGTGCCAATTACATCTAGTTGACGGTTCATCGCGGAAGCATAGAACCACCCAGTCCTGATATGGGTAACACGGCGAAGAACCTGTTAAAACTCATCCAATTAAAATTGTTCTCATGAAAACACTACTTTCAGAAGTTTAATTGTAAAATAATTGGCATTAATCGTTTCCTCAGATGAGAACATATTAAGAAACATAAACAATTTAATGCGGCACCGTATCGTGAAGATAAATACTGCAATTAGGCCGGAAAGCACTGTTCTTCCCATCGCATACATTTAAACAATTATATAAAATAATAATCTCAGTTTGATGGTGTAAAATGTATTTTGATGGATTTAAAGAAAAAAAAAAAAGATAGCATTTGTTACATGCAATCCCCCACTTACATTATCTTAGAAAGAAACTGCAATGGGTCTGTAGAAACCTTTATGGCTATAATTGCTTGTTCTTTTGAGTGGTTAATGGAATCCTTTTTTTTTTTTAAATCTTGGAACCCCATATCACAGCCCTCGAAGAATGGTGTCGTAATTGGAGTATTAAGATAAATTCCAACAAATCCAATCAAATCACCTTTACCCTTCGTGGTAAATCTACTGACTGCCCTACAGTTTCATTTAACGATGTTACTCTTCACCCTGTCGAACAGATCCGCTACCTTGGACTACATTTGGACAAACGATTAACCTGGAATCCTCACACAAGACTGAAAAGACAGGAAACTGCACGTCGATTTCGACTATTACAGCACTTACTAGACAAACGGTCTAAACTTCCAACACATTACAAAAGACTGATCTACATGACTGTAATAAGGCCAATCTGGACATATGGAGTTGTGCTTTGGGGCTCCACTAAACCTTCGAATTCCTCTCGTATTCAATCCTTACAATCCAAAATCCTTCGTAAAATCTTCAATGCTCCTTGCTTTGTCACAAATAAAATCATACATAAAGACCTTAATGTTCCCTATGTTACCGATCTAGCCCGAACCAGATATCACTCCTTCCATTATTCTAACCACTCAAACCCCCTAGTTTCTAATCTTGCAACCTTTTCCATTCCTGACAATCCTTCGAGGCACCTGAAACGAAGATGGCCACGAGACCAGCTAAAGTAAAAAGTCATTAGAGTGCTACCAATGGGTAGTTTCTCTACACGCCTTTAACACTCCAGATCAGATTTACTAAATGCATTATAATGTATAGTTGTAAATAGCAATGAATAAATATTTTTAAAAAAAAACTCCTTCTTTTGAATTTTGCAAAAATACCAACATGGGTTAATAAATCGAAAATATGGAAATGCTAACATATGCCCGATTCTAATCCCTTTCATATATTCTAATCATGACCTTTATAATTTAGTCCCTGTCTTGAAATCCCAAGTATAACTTATGATCATTCCAACTGTTGCCTGGAAATTCCCATGTGTTGAAATTCATCAGAACTGCCCGTCGCTTTAGCTATCTAGCCTTCTGATATAATTTTGTTTAAACAGTACGTTTTTTTATATGTTTAAGTGCTAGTACTTTGTAATAAGCTTAAGTTGTCTGACTCAAAGCAATAATGTAAAGCATGTAGGTGTTATACCCTCACTCACCTTGGATAGTGTACCTTTCGGACACCTCCTCCTGCAATGTGAGGGGGTAATATAAATTTTATTTTGCTGTTTCTTATTACCTCGGTTATATAAAACACTATTATATTCATTTCAGTTCTCTATGGGTTATAGCTTCCATTTTATTACACGATAATTGTATTCTATAGAGTTGTCTGATTCAATTTCACGATTCATCATTTTCTTCAGCTTCCGATTGTGGTAAGTTTTTTTCTAATTATGAAGTTTATTCCGTGTAGTAATCGATTGTTTACTATTAACTATAATTCCTTTTTCGTGATAACTGATAATTTTTCAAGATGAAAATATCAAATGGGATCAAGAGATCATTCGATATTACAAATTTATTTGGTCCTTACATTTTTTATGTGTTTTGCACTTCTTGACTTCTTTACATTTTATTTTAGGAGATATATAAATTTAATCGATCGATTTTTCATAGCTCTCTATACTTTTTATGCGAAAAACTGAGTTAATATTTTTTTCCTGTTTTTTTAAAACCTTTGGTTTGTGAGGTTGCAAATCTTTAAGCTGAATTCACTACATCAAAACTATGTTCCACTGTTGACAAAAATTCCCACTGCACATTCCTTTTTTGAATCTTTGGTGTCTCTACTATTTTTATACCTCACTCTAATGACACTACGGATTAGCCGAAAAATAAGGAAATTTCGGAAACTTAAATTCTGTGTAGGATGTTTATAAAATTATTTGTTTTCTGGCTATTAGTGAAAAACTGAAAAAGTTCTCCAAACTGAATAAAGCGTCCAAGATAAAGGATGGGAGTCTAACTTGGACGGATCGAAAAATAACGTAATCAATTTATAAAGAATTGTACTTAGTCTTTTTTTATTGATAAGCTTTAAAAATAGTATGGGTAATCCAAAGTAAGGGGAAAAAATAAAAACCAAACAAATGGAATAAAACATCTATCATATCACAACTTATTATAAAAAAGAAAATGTAATACAGTTATTAAACAAAAAAAGCGCAATTAAGAAATATGTTACCTTAATATTTTTAGAATAAATGAAGTTCGATTTAATAATGTGTTCTTATTTTATGTTATATTGCATACCTGGCGTGCGATTCGTCCCTCCTAATAAAAACACTCAGCTACTTGCACAGACGGCATGTAACCATTTTATTCGTACAAGGGGAGTTACAATGCGACTGATTTCTATTGGAAACATGTTTTTTTTGTTTATTTATCCAAAACTGCCAATACACAGAATTTTTTTTTTTATTCTATGGATAGTTTCCAAAAATATGTGCTATGAAATATGGAATGGGTTAATGAAGAAAAATACATTCATCAAATTCGAACGGTAAAACAGAGACCGCTAGCTAGATCTTTCCCGATTTCCTAACGGCTTCACTTTCACAAAACTGTTTTTGTATATTGTATAGAGTAAACGTTCTGTGATGCACGCAATGCACCATTTTTTTTTTTAATATGGCATTAATGGTTTTAAACTTAAACAAAACTAGAGATTTTACATTTACCGATGAAAGTAGGAGTGAGGAATCGAGGGACAAAATAATTTTAATGTTAACCTTCTATACAAGGATTTTTGAATCCACAATTTCAAATTAGGATTCGAAGGTGATTAATTTACAAACTGATGGACAGTCATTTAGTCCTACAAGTGGAAATATCAAAGATATTAATTTACCTGAAAGGTAAGAGAAAAATTATTTATATCATAAAGGCAGTTTAATAAATCAGCATGAGCCTTATTAGAAAAGTGAGTCATTCACATTTGCAATACATCCGCTTTATTTAAATAATTCGAATCGGAATAATTAATAATCATTCACATGAAAAAACAAAAAGTATGTCATATTTTCAGTCATATTATTAAATTGAAGGACCCTTCTAGAATAATAAAAAGGATTTGTTAAAAACATTAAAAATGTAATTATTGGCATAGTAAATTAAGCAGCAAACAAGGAAAATTTAAATCACAAGGGGTCAGTCGTGACAAATACTTTTCATAACAGGAATTTCAAATGCATTTAAAATTCCAGCCCTGTCACTGACCAAGGAAGGAGGAAGGAAAAGTATCTGAATTAATGAGTTCGCGCGCCATCTCTTAGATGTTGAGATAAGTCATAAAACAATTTAAAATTTTAATATAAGCAATTACATATATATATACTCATAATAAACTAAGGTAGTTTGTGTCATTTCATTAAAATTTGCTTAGTGTAATTTTTTTAATATTAATGTAAAGATTGTAGTCTGTATACATTACTGATTTTGTTATATATTGCTAAATCTAAATTTCTAATTACTAAAGAATTTGTTTAGTAGCAGAAGATGTTTACAGTCAATTAAAAGATTAGATGTTTGTGTCATTTCATTAAAATTTGCTTAGTGTAATTTTGTTAATATTAATGTAAAGATTGTAGTCTGTATACATTATTGATTTTGTTATATATTGCTAAATCTAAATTTCTAATTATTAAAGAATTTGTTTAGTAGCAGATGTTTACAGTCAATTAAAAGATTACCCTAGGCGAAAAAAACACTTATATTTCAAAATAAAATTTATTGTACTTTAAACCATATAGAACCTGAGCTAAATAATGCAATTTATTTTAAAAATAAAGTGATAAATTATTCTCTATTTCATTTATCAGTAAGACATGACAACAGAATTCCCATTTTTAGAAATGCTTGCTGGTAAAATAAGCTTCAAGTCATTGTCTGTTCCAGAATAAGGTTAGGTTTCCTTCCAGCTTTGTAAAACAATTGTGTATGAAATTCTGTCTTCTCAAAATAACAGTGTTTTCAGCAAAGATAATTACATTTTACATTTCACATTTTAATTTTTTTAGATTACTCAAATACGCTATTATTAATTTAAAAAAATTAAAATAGCCACATAACAAAGAAATTAACATTTAAAAATAATTAAATTTCAAATTGACTGAAAATAATATGACTAAATAAAAATATTTAAGTGGTAATATCTAATTATCCGTTACAGATCAATAATAAATTCATTATTATTTCTAAATAATTTAAAGATATCTAAAAATTGCCATTTTAGACCAAAAAAATGTATAAATTGAGATACTAAAAACCATTTTTTTGAGTTACATCCTGGAATATACACATAAATGATTTGGGAAAATACAACATTATACAAAAATGATTAGAACACACAAAGAATAATAATTAAAATAAGAATAAATAAAATTAGGCTTATATTCGAAAAAAAATATTTCTTGAGATGGGAAGAACAAGTATAAATTTTGCTTCTACCAAAAATACAACAATATAGTGAAAGTAAAACCATTATGCAATCGGGAAACATCGGGTGGTTTCGGCTTTTCCCGGTAGAATTGGATGAGTCTTTATTTTTTCGTTTTTGAGCAATGTTTTCACAACAGACCATTTAGTGAGACTAGTTTTTTCTCAAAAGATTTATTTCTTTCAAAAATCCGAAAATTTTCATGATCACAATACTTTCCCTAAATATATGTTCCATAAATAAATTTGTGAAAGTAAAATTTCTGGTACTAGTGTTGAAAATAAGCTTCAGAGGTTTCTAAACGCGCTTACACAGAATGGTACAAGGTAGTATTGACTTGACCTCCAATGAAAAGAATTGGTTAGGGGATTCGTTCATCTTTTTGAGCGAGCGAAGCAAGCAGAAGTAGATTGTTGTGGTCCGATTAAAGTAATTATAGTGTGAGTGGATATTTTGAATTTCCCGCTGAAGCTGCTTTAGTATACTAGTATTAAAATTCATTTAAAAATTACAAATATAACATTTTTATTATTAGTTTTTTCATATAAATATATTTAAATATATACTGTAATGGTTACCTACACCAGGTGACCCAATACACAGATTCACTCCTCTCTCTAACCACTACAATTTTTTATTTTTGGAATTTTCGTTGTAACATAACAGTGGTATGCAGTCAATCTTTTGTTGATTTTCAAACCTCCTCTAGTAGTCATCATATAATACATAGAAAAAGTGCCGAATATGAATTCGTCTTAACATCTTATTATTATAATAATCTGTACAATAGATAATTAACAAACCTGTACCGCTACAAATCATGACGGATCAGAGATGCAGTACTTTGTTAAGAAGTATTGTTAGCAGACCGACGGTCGTGCAAGGTGATTTGGTCAGAATTTCGCTTGACCGCCAGATTTTTCCCCAACCTTACCCACTCGATAAAGCTGGGTGAACCCCATATCTATAGCTCCCGAACTAACAGGGTTGACTCATGGCTAAAGAAACAGAATAAATAATCATCTGTCACAGCCGGGCCCTGGGAGTAGACCTCGTTCCCCAAAATCTGTACAAAGAAATAAGAAAACAAGACCAAAAAAAACTGAAAAACAATCTCCTCCGCCTTCGGATATTATGACTTAAACTTTTTTGTTAATTTATTAGTCATATTATTGTATTAATTACATTAATTTTAATAGGAAACATTTCAAGGATAACATGAATTAGTAAATACGTCCGCGTGTGATCAAACTTCAGGTTTTCTTTTTGTTTTATGTTTCACTTTACAACAGTTATTGCCTCTATTACGTAGTTTACATCTTCAATGTAATCAAAGTTAACTATTGCCTGTAGAGGATAGAAATAGAATTAAGTAGAATACTATACACACACATATATATTTTGTATCCTTTAGTTTTAATGCTCCTTATTTTTTTTTATTTTTAGATATTGCATATTTTACATATTGTGAATATTATTATTGTATGTTGTATAATATTATAATTATCATATATTTTATTAAATTTAATATTGTATTCTTATTTTTAATCAAGTTCAGTCACTATAACGAATTCTTTAACTCATTATTATTAATTGTAAATTCGTATCATTATCATTTACTTCATAAGTTCTTTTAATTATTTTTGTTTTATTTTACTTTTTTTTCATATTGGTATTTTGTATTTTGTTAATTGAATTATTAGTTTTATCAGTAGAAATTAATTAATATTTGAAGAAGAATGACCAGAAATTAATTCATTATTTGTAACCCAGTATTACGCCGAGCTGAAGTGGCTCCGATGCCAGTATTTCCTAGCTTCCTTTCTATTCCAAGTAATTAGTACTCAACGCCCCTCCTATATCCTAGAAAACCTGCAATTCGAATTCTAAATCCAATCCCGTCCTACCAGATCCCGTTTATCTGACATCTATCCTCCACCTCACCGAAATGCTGCCTTTGATAAATCATTTTTATCCAAGCTGCATATCTCTGGAACTCTATTCCCATTAAATAATTCTTCCTCTATTCTCCCTATTTTCCTCTAATTCCCTCTAACATAAGTCATGTACCAACCCTTCCCCCGTTTAAAATATTAATATTTAATTACCTTTTACTTCACCGACCTAATCATTATATTATAATAGTACCTACCTTTTTGTTTTGTTTTTATGTATTTAGTCAGCAAGTTTTTTATTATTTATTTATTTTTTATTTATGTATCTAAAATTATTTATATATAATTTTAATATCAATTATAATTGTGCCACATTACTTTTGGCCAATATATGTTGTAAAATTAAAATTACCTTATAATTGTTGTAAAGGGACCTGGTCCCAGAATAATAACTATTTTTCATTTCATTTTATTTTCATATTGTACTGTTCCAGCTTGTAAATCGTAGCAGCCTAATAATCAAAACTGAAACTCATATTTAATTTATGTCTATCATTAATTTATTTTGGCACCGACCGATAGATGTTTTCATCTGGTCAGACTATATTGGATGTATAACGTAATAGATAAATAAATAAAAAAAATACTTCCCTTTTTAAACGATTTTATTTAATTTTATTATATCGTATGCTGATAATCGCATTTAAGTTTACTTCCGTATTGTAGTTTTAGTATGATAAAGCTAAATTCTGCATAAATACGAAAACTCGATGACAATGCAACGTTATGGTGTCACTGAGACAGCCTAAGGATGAGTCAGAACGAATCGGCTGAACTTGAGGGACCTTAGCACACACGTTTCTTAATACCTTGCTAACGATTTCTTAGTGTTAGCTAATGCTTATAGATGGAAATATACGTCGGTAAATTACGTTCGTATTATCAACATATTAATAATATTATTAATTAAGAATTATAATAATATTGCTAATCTTTGACGTTTAAATCTTATAATATAATCATAATATAGTGTAAAATTACTATTTTTAGTTATTTTATTTCGCAGAGTGTACGTATTTAAATATGAAATCATTATTCTTAAAAAAAATAATTAAATAAATTTTTTTAAATTATTTGTTTTATTAATCTAATCATTTATCTCTGAGGTTTGAAGGTATGAATTTATTTTCTTACTTACAACTTAATATTAGGGATTGTATAAAAAAATTATTCGTTATGCTAAAAATAAGATAGAGACAAAAAAATATTTTGTATTTAACAACTTTGAAAAACTGGATTGATATCACCCAAAATATCAAGATTCTGGAATGCTGATCCAATAAATAAAGACGCACTGCCATGATTGAAAAATTTGCATATGATCCAGAAAAAAAAACATAATTAAAGAACAAGAATTTAAAAAAAACATAAAATTTTCGTGTGCTCTTGATTTTATGTCCACAATTTTATTATGAGTCAAACAAATGTCAACCTGTTCTCAACTTCAAGGGCATGTTTTATAACCTACGATCCCAAACCTTCCAATATTTTATTACATAGATTTTTTTTGATTTTTTATCGGTTAAGAAATGTAAAATTTTCGGAGAAGGTAAATTTATATTATTAAAACACATCAAGCCAACTAACCATATCGGAAAAACATACCCACACAATGTGTAGTTCATAGTTTATAATTTTTTTCATGTATCTATCACTAATTTTTTATTAATAGACTTTTAGAAATTGCTGCAATACAACAGAACCCCGTTTATCCGTTTAGATCCGGGCTGAAATATGTCCGATTAAGCGGGAGAACTGATTAAAAGATTAATTTATCTCATGTATTAGGTAATAATTAATATGCAATACAAAAAATAAAACATAGGTGATAAGAAATCAGCAAAGTCATTTATTTTGTATTGGTTTAACAAAACCTAATTTTTTTATTTTTACCCACGGTTAATCCGGAGAGCCGGTTAAGCGGAAGCCGGTTTAGCGAGGGCGGTTAAACTAGGAATTTACTGTACTTAGGTCGAGATCAGCACAATTTGAATCACCGAAACAAGCTGAGTACAATTTCCTGGAAGATAACAACCAGAAATAATTGAGCTGATGCCTGCTCATCATTTTTTTGCTAACCAGATTTTAAAGAAATCTAATATAGAAATTTTATTAAAATTTAAATAAAATAAAAAAATATATATGTAACTTACAATACTAACAGATAAATAAAACTAGTATTTTATGACGCCAATATAAGTTTTCGGTCCAGCTAAATAAGAAATTAAAAGTCTTTTTAATTCCTCCCACAATTTGGATGAAAATATCTAAAAAAAAATTTTTTTTTTGTTTTTGTTTTTAAGGAGGTAGTATTATTTAATTTAAAGTACTTCATAACATTTGATTAAGTTATAAATAATATTGAAGTTAGTTACATCTAACGTTTTTCTTACATTGCCTATGCGTGGTATAGCACTAAAAAAAAAATCCAAAAAATAAGATTGGCTATTTTATTAATAAGACAATTTTCTCACAATTGTTGGTAACACGGCACAAAACTCTTGACTTTTCTTTTATGTTTAATTCCCAACTTATTCCTTGTTTTCGGTAGGAGATGACAGGTTTTCGTTGAAACAGGATTACAAAGAGCACGAAAAATCCATTAACATAGCTATTTCATCTAGATTTATTTTACAAAGTTACAATTATTGTAATTTGTTTTGATCTTTTAATTATTATTATTATTTTTACGTTATTAATTTTAATTTCTCCCCAATATACAATTAAATTATAAATAATAAAATTAGTTACCGCCGGCGTTATAATAAATTTACTTATACATAACTTTCAACCAAAAAAGAAAAGAAAATCGAGTAGTTTAGGAACAACAGGATTTTTCAAATTGTTGGTAAAAAGAAAGAAAACTCTCCTATTATATTTGATACCAAAATCTAGTGCTTATGCTAGTTTTTCGATGAGATATGAGAGGTTTTCGTCAAAACAACAACAATAAAAAGAGTGAAAAATCATTAAAATATGTTGTATAGATTTCGCCAAACAGTTGAGATTGTTTTAATCCAAAAGTATTCAATTTTATTCATTTTAATGAATTCTATTATAATTCTGTTGTTCACAGAAAAATAATAATAAGAAAAAAATTTCTATGCAATGAAATTAATTTAAATTCACTGTCTTTGATTTTTTCCTACAACTCAACTGAAAATTAAAATTATTAAATTTTAAGAAAAATTTTTTAATGATAAAATATTCGCTTTTCAACTTTGATTATAGTTTACAAACCAAACCGTATTTATAAACTTTTAATATGAAACTCCATAAAAAAGTTACTGGGTAGTTAAACCGACCATAAAAGATATATATTGAACCCTCCCTATTCAAAATGTTTTAAACCTTTATATCGAGTTTATTTGAAAGACTTTTTAAGAAAATACTATTTTTCACTTTCTGGTTTGTCCAGATTTATTTTGATATTAGTAGTACATAATATAAGCATTCATAATGTAAATAAAATATTCTATATATACATAATAAAAAAAAATACTAGTAGTAATCTCTGGAAGTTTCCGAATGAATTCACTCATTAAAAACATGTGGAAAAACAAGAAAGGAAACCCGGCTACCGGTAACTTCCGAGAAGAAATCGATTAATCAGTTCACATCGATTGCGAACAAATATTAGTATAAGTAGGTAGTTGGTATATCATATTAATTTAGCAGTATGTGTTAAATGTATTAATCAATTTTATATAGGCGTTTATTCAGTATTTAAGAGTTTTTGATTATTCAGACTTATTTTTAATATTGATAACACCTCATGGACCTAGAAAATATCAATCCCTCAATAGCGAATCCACGTATTATGTGAACCTATGCAACGATGATGAGCTGGAAGCATTAGATAGGCTAATATAGTAGTTACAAGTTTGCTACTTACTTGCTTAAGATCTCCTGTAACTTCGCAACAATACTGAAGGATCGAACTGTACCACTGTGTATACAACGAGCTGGAGCATTGGACTGGACATAGCATCCCTTCTTCAGCGATCCCCACCACAGCGTTGAAGTCTTCGGTAGTGTCCGGTGTACGGTAGGTGGAGTCTGCAAAAGAAGAATTCACATTAATTTCTGATATGCTCTACAGCAATCTTTTTATATTATTGTTTATTATATTAAATTTTAAAAAATGGTCCTGGTTTCGTCCTTCTTCAACCAGTGAAATTCTGTAAATTATCATATGTTTAAATATTATTTCTAAAATAATGTACTTACACTATTGCAAAATTATTAATTAGTATGAATTTCAATTTAATAAATAAATTATTTATACTATAAAAATAAAAACTACTTTTCATCGATTTTAGATAAATAATTTAGAAAAATAAAAATACACATTTTAAAAAAATTACCTTCTTCAGCAATTCAATGTATAGAAATGAGTCCAAAAATATTTCCGAGTCTTTAATTGACTATAACTCACTCTATTTTAAAAGGATTTTTTAAAAAGCATCGATGGTAAGATTATAAGAGTCGAGAAGAGCGTAATTTCAATGCACCTGATACTAGAAAAATAATAATTTGAATGTAAAAAAAATAAATAATGATAAAAAAAACAACAAGTTTTGTTAAGTACTTCCTCAAGTAGTCGAAAAATCGAAATACACATAATTTTTTATTATTATTTAAGAGAAAAATGATTAAAATTATTGAAAATTTTTTTTTTCTGGAATAGCAAGTATCTTATTTTAGCAAATATTGACTTTTAATAGTATTTTTAATTTAACTCGTCCATTGAGGACAACCGAAAATGTCAATTCATTTCATGGAACCTCCAAAAAATAAATATTCACTGACCCAGATAGAATTCAAACCCATAGCGTTCTGAACAAACTCATTGTAGTTTAAAAGGATTTATGAAAAAAACATTGATTTTCATAGGAGACATAACTATTATATGAGTACCTCTGCTCTTAAAATAATGAATCGGTATAGGATAAAACCTTTTTGAGCGTTATATTACCTCCTTATACAGAATATAAAAAAAAAATTGAATGTAAAAAAGTAAATAATAATAAAGAAGAGAGAATATTTTTTATTCTTTTTTAAAAAATAATGGTTAAACTACTATATAACAAACAACAATGAATTCTATTTTACAAAATATTAGTACTATAGTATTAGAAAATGGGAGCTTAATCTGGTTCATAAGGTATTTTCCTTACTCTCGTGGACTAAAAATTAATAATAAAATATTATAACCACTTAAAAAAAAAACCAACAACTACAATTTGCCATAAGGCAATCCAAGGCAGTAAGTAGTATGCTAGTATACACTTGTCAATTGTATTATGCATTTGTAGTATGTATTGTATAAATTTAATAATAAAGGAGGTTACGAAAAAAAAACAACCACAACCACAAGGTAATACATAAAATACATGATACATATTTAGTGCCTTGTGGTTAACCTTGTGTTGTGGTTGTTTTTTTTTGTATCACCCTGACGAAATAAGTAATTGAGGGAGAGGGAGCAAGTGTTTCGACCACAACTCACCAGAGCGCTGCACCTTGAGCCTCACCGAAGCTCTCAAATTTACATATCACTTTATTTTGTAAAGACATATTGTCATTTTTATATATACCAAAAAAAAAAAAAAAAAACGAATAGTTTTATGTTCCTCATCCTTCCCAGGCCTCGTCCTAATACTGGAGGCATACACTCTATTTGTGATAGAGAAGTTCATTGCCAATCAATTCTCACACGAGTTATTTTAATGTGCGCATACCTAAGATGATGGCCTATCTCTTCTCCATCTCTCCAGCATTCTTAGTCTGTCCGCTTCATCTTGGCAACTAAGATTGTAACCTAAACCTAAATGGTTACACTGGTCCGTCCGCTTCATCTGGGCAGCTGTTACTCTACCTCAGACTCTCTCTTACCTAGACCTCCTCTACCTGCGTCAGTGTCCAGGGCTCATGTTCTGGCACGGCCGTTCGTAACTTATAATGAATACACCTTGTCTGAGGGCCTTCTGTAAAGAGATATCAGGCTGGAGAAACCGCCTAAGACTAGCCAACCCCGACAAATACGTACATATAGGTAGGCATATGTATATCTGGTAGTTTGTAATTCCTTATACCAGATATACATATGCCTACCTATATGTATGTATGTATTCAATTACTTATTTCGTCTGAAGGTACAAAAAAAAAACAACCACAACATAAGGTTAACAACAAGGCACTAAATATGTATTATGTATTTTTTAAATATATTGATTACTTTTTATTATTCTTTGTATTATATTTGATACCTCTTTTATAGTTATTAATTTTATATTTATTACTTTTAGCTTAATATGCTCAATTATTTTATTTTAATATTTTTAGGCATATGTTACAGTGTTTTTTTAAAAAATATTAATAGATTTGAAATGCGGACGACAATGTTGGGGATTTATGTATGTATTCAGTTACTAATTTCGTCAGGAGGGTACGAAAAAAAAAACTACAATATAAGGTTAACCACAAGGTACTAAATATGTATTATGTATTTTTATAATAAATATATTTACTACTTTAATATTTTTATTACTTTTTATTATTCTTTGTATTATATTTGATACCTCTTTTATAGTTATTGATTTTATACTTATTACTTTTAGCTTAATATACTTATTTATTTTATTTTAATGTTTGTATGAATGTGTTAGTGTT